>NC_135616.1:10615000-10915000 GCF_053574225.1 Canis aureus
TTTCTTTCTTTCTTTCTTTCTTTCTTCTTTCTCTTTCTTTCTTTCTTTCTTTCTTTCTTTCTTTTTCTTTTTCTTTCTTTCTTTCTGTTGTATATGTGCATATACAGTTTCCAAAGGAAGATGTATTCCGTACTGTGAAATGTAGTCAAAAACTATTTAAAAGCTACTGCTCTAGAGAGAGAGCAAAAGAAGAAAACAAAAGCTTCGCTCTCAAGAAGCTTGCATTTTGCTGGGAAGATAAAGCTAATTAATGAACAGCAGAACTCTTTGTAGAAAGCAGCTAATGACTAAGGAATACAATGAATGTTGCTGATTTAGTGTACCCGTGATATTAAGACCAGGAAAAAAATCACTGTGACAGTTCATTACTCCTTCCTCCTTAAAAAATTCCTCACTTGGCTTCCAGGACAACACACCTTGCTGATCTTTCTCAGAATCCCTTGTTTGTTCCTCCTTAACTCCCTATCCCCTGTGGTTGGGTCAGTACCAAATGGGCACAGCTCTTGGTCACTTTTCTCTATCGACATTCATTTCTTAGGTCACCTCCGTTATTATCTGAGCTTTAAATACCATGTGAGCGCCCACATTTGTTTCTGCAGCCCAGACAGCCTGAACACCCAGCCTTTCATATCCAGGGCCTTAGTCAACCTCTCTACTTAGATGTCTCATGGGCATCTCAAACTTAATATGTCCCAAACTGAACTCCTAATCTTTACACCCCAGCCCACACCTCCCTTAGGTTTTCTCATCTCAACTAATGGGAATTCAATCCCATCAACTGACCAAGCCAAAAATCATGAATTCATTCTTAACTTTTCTCTACTCTCAATTCCCATGTCCAAGTCATCATTGAGAAGCCTACTGGCTCTATCTTCTCCCTACCTCCTCCACTACCACCATTCTCACTGCCTTCAATTCCAGTCTGGATTAGTGTATGAGCCTCCAAATTTTCCCCTCTAGAAACCTCAACTCAGTAAGCCAAGTGATTCTTTTAAACCAGGACCCGTCACATCTCTCATCAGAAGCTCCAAGCTATTCGTATCTCTCCGAGGAAAAGCGACAACCCTTCTAGTGGCCTATGAGGCCCAGTGATCTGGACCCCCTCCCTACCCATCACCATTCTGTGCTCATCTCCTGTCTCCTCTCACCCCACTGCCCTACTGGGCCTCCAAAGGCAGCATGGCAGGCAGGTCTCACCAGCCAGACTTTCTTACTCTTCTTTCTGCTCCAAACACTTGCCCTACAGATCTTTCAGCTGATTCCCTCCCCATTTGATCTTTACTCAAGATCGGCTTCTCAGTGAGGTCTCCAAGGACCATGCTCTGCAGTACTGCAAATCCCACCACACTCCCTCTCCCTCCTCTGTGCACACTTTGTTCCCATCTCTTGCTTTCTTTTTCTCTGTAGTACAGCCCATCTAATATGCATTTTACTTACTTTATTCATGCCTATCTTCCTCCTTCCCCATTATACATACTGTATCCCCAGTACCTAAAATAGCACCTGTTTCACAATAATAGGCTCAATAAATATACATTGAGTAAATGAATAAATCCCATTAAAGGATTTTGAAAGAGTCACAAAAGAAATGGTACTTAATTAACTCCACCTTAACCACTAAGAAAAGGAAGAAAATACCATAATAAAGTTTGGTCTAAGAAACCTCACCTCAGATTCTACAAAGAATACTCCAACCGAGGCATTTCCTTTCAACAGAGCCTGAGCTAGCTTGGAAATAATGGTTCAGATATATGTTGAGTGTCATGCTCATCCATGCACATGCTTGTGTAACAATTCCTATTAGTTCTGTATCATGCTGCCTAGAGGAATTGGATTGAAATATAGCCTTCGAGTACAAATCCTCAAAAGGCCATTTTCCCATATGATAATTTTTAAAGGGGAATTTTGTATTACACATGTGCATAAAGACACCCAAAATATTATTCCACTCTTTCTAGATGTCAAGAACTATATTCACATAATTCGAAAGATGATGGTTTAATTGAATTAAAATGAATGGTGTTCACAAAGGAGAGATTCTATTTTTGCCTATTTGTTTTGTTTTTGTTTTTGTTTTTTTAAATTTTTTTATTTATTTATGATAATCACAGAGAGAGAGAGGGGCAGAGACACAGGCAGAGGGAGAAGCAGGCTCCATGCACCGGGAGCCCGATGTGGGATTCGATCCCGGGTCTCCAGGATCGCGCCCTGGGCCAAAGGCAGGCGCCAAACCGCTGCGCCACCCAGGGATCCCTATTTTTGCCTATTTGAATACAGTCTACTTTTAGGTGTCATGAATGTATCTTGGAATGAAAAGTCCAAACAGGTGGACCACCAAGGTGCCCCAGTAATCAGATGATAGTGATTTTTTGAAAAGCAGAAAATTTTGAGCTGTATCTCTTCTTAAATCTTTTGGTTCTTTCTGATAGACACCAAATAGCTAAGTTAATGGTGTATGTACAAATCTAATAATTTATGGTCCTGTTTGAGAAACTTAGTATCCCAAACTTAATAGTAAACTAAAGGAAAATATTTGCTGAAATCTGTTTCAAAATTGGTAATTTTTGAAATTAAGTATTAATACTAGAGATGATTGATTTGATGCAAACTAGCTGTTCCAAGCTCATCAGACTTTAAGTTCTGAGGCTAAAGATCCATATCTATAAACATTGACACGTAGCAGGGTCTCTGAACTGCTGAGAGATTTGAAGATTTTAGTCCACACCAACGTTTAGTTTTGATGAATGATGTTTCTACATCTGGGCTTCAGTTGACTTCAGGAAGATCACTAACCTACCTACATTTCTGCTTTTGAACACCAGACACAGAATTCAAATTTGCCTCAGGGAATTTAACTTTTGGAATTATAGCTACAAACCACAGGGGATATAGTGGACAGATGCCACCATGCATGACTACAGCGACGATGGCTCACCTAGCCATTGCAAGCAAACAGATATGCCTCAAATATGCCAGAAAGACATGCGAGGAATGAACAAGTTGCATTAAAAACTAAGAAAGTCTCTAAATTAGCTTATCATTGTCAACGGAAATAAATGTAAGATACTTACTACAGACCTAAACCTCTGTTGTTTTTAATCTTGCAACTTTTAAGATGTTTATGATCTTGCTTGTATATAAAATCTGTAGCCAACTGTAACTGCTGGATGATGGGTGTTCTGTGGTTCTTCCAAGCACCTAACCCTCCTTTCTTGTTACAGTTGTCAAAATGTTACAGCATTGTAGCTCCCCGTAACTTAATGTTTGAGTTTTATATTTAATGGAAAATTGCTAAGTTTTGAAACACAGAATAATATAACATAGAAATTTGAAATAAACCTGCCCTTCAATTCTAAATATGATTTACTAACTGTACAATTTACTGTAAGTTATTTAATAGCACCAAGTCTCAATTTTCTCATCTTTGCAATGGGATTAATAACAACATAGGGTTTTGTATTGAATGAGATAATGTTTGTGTGTTGGGATTATGAAAAGACCAGCAGTAAGTCCTAAGGCCAATTTCTTCGCTATGGATGTTCTGAATGAAAAAGGAAATATCTTTAACCCAGTGTTCCAAGCAAGGGTAGAGATGCTTGCCTACCAAGCAGGCTTAGATCATATGCTCAGCCCTGACCCGAGCCAGGCGCCTGGGGAATGTGATGTGTTGATTGGCTAAGCCAACTCTTGTGCTGCTCCTGAGATGCATGGACTTCAAGTGTGTTTCCTTCTGGGGAGGAAGGGTTCTCCAGGGCCAAATCATGAAGATGTGACTACAAGAACCAGAATTAGAATCAGGGTCACAAACCCCACAGATGCCCACTACAATCAAAATGTAGGGTAGACAATGAAGAAAATTAATTTTCCTCCCCTATCCTCACATTATACCAGAATGTGATATCTTAGTAGCTACCTCTTGATGTGGAATCACAGGGCATCTTCCCAACAGCAGCCCCTTTGTCATCAGCTGTCACCTCTCTAACATTTTCTACCAGCCCCAAAAGCTTATGGATCCCTCCCCTCCATTAAGGGGTCACAGATCTTGCCCCTTGCATTTCTCCCATAATGCCTTTTCTCAATGGTATCCATGCACTTCACACATAGACATTCAACTCCTAAGGAACAGTTTTACCATCAGGGAAGATTTTGAAGAACAAAGTACAAACTCAGTAAGTGATTCAAAGATACTGAAATACTCCACTCAGCTTCACTTGCTTTAAATCTACTTTTCCCTTTCCTTCATCTATCCCCTGAATTTGCCCAATCACTTAAAACTTGTAAACACCTTTGAGACCAGAGACTGTGTTCTAGAAACTGCTTTCGGAGTATTTACCCAGTACTATTGTGTTAGGTACCCTGTAGATACCTATAAAAGTTCGTGGGTGAGAATAGTCCCATAGGGTCATAGTGATGGAGTCACTATTGCATCGTGCTGTTTACAAAGTTTTGTTTAAGAGTGTTTAAAATTTTTTCTTTGGAGGGAGATGTAGCAAAGGTTCTAAGCCCTATTTAAAAAGAGGTAGGTATTCGCTCTTGTCCTTCAAAGGTCATTTTTCATCCATCTGAAGCAAATTAAGTTTTGCACCCCCTCTGGGCTTCATGGGGAGTTAGAAAGGGTGGTTGCCAGGGAAATCTGATTGCAAAACACCAATCACACCTGGGGATCTGCACATTGTGTTAATTGTCCTTTTCCTATTCTTGCTCCTTTTTTTTCTGCTTTTGCTATGAGAAGAGCAAGCTTAAAAGGCTACAGGGACATTTATGCCAAGTCGCATTTGTCAAGTTGAAAGCTGTGTGGAGCAGAAAAGCAGTTCTCCCAGCTGTAAAGAAGATGCAAAGGACCCGAGTGAGTAGGGAATCTGAGAGCTCGCTAAAAGTGCTTAGAAGGCAGAGACATTCACGCCATTTCTGTAAACAGGTTAGGCAGGCATTCTGAAATCCAGGGTGAAGCCTTCTCACCACTGGGGTGCATGCAGCCCCCCACAGCCATCCTTAAAAGGTGTGGTTGTCCTGCAGGGTTTCCAGTCCTCCCAAAACTGTCCATTTGTGTTTAAGCACTGGCTCACAATAGCAGTTGGTAAGGGCACTGTGAGACAGTGAGACAGCTAATGCTGTTTTACTCCTTAATTATTTTAAGTATTTATTAGTTTAAACCCTCTTCATCAGTACTAGTAATTAGTGACAAGATAATATTTCTGCTTATTTCATTAGTTCCATTTTATGCTTATTTTAAATATAAAGTACAGCTGTGTGGGAGCATGCACTCCTCCCCCCCCACTTTATTTGTTTAGTCACTCAATCAATATACATTCATCAGAGGCAGGATGATATTTAAGCTTTGATGTCAGACAAAGCCAGACTCCTACTCATTATTATGACCTGGAGAGCGTCATTTCTGCTTTTCGAGTCTGCTTTGCAGCAGTAAAATGGACATAGTAATGCCCATCTTACATAAGACTCATAGGACTGCTGGAAGTAGTAAAGTAACATAGGTATCTCTTCCAGCCCTCTGAGGTTATTCCACAAATGTCAGATTATTCTATAAATATCAGATCTCTAGCTCTCCTTTCATAAATACAGTTTTTCCTCCTTTCGTTTATTCTTCTTTATCTAGCTCAAGTAAGACCAAGTAGGTTGATCCCCTCAAGCCA
Source organism: Canis aureus (assembly GCF_053574225.1). NCBI lineage: Eukaryota > Metazoa > Chordata > Mammalia > Carnivora > Canidae > Canis > Canis aureus. The sequence continues at coordinate 10,620,652 of NC_135616.1, forward strand.
TAGCCAAGCCCCCCTGGTTGCTTTAATAGAAACACTCAATGGTTGAAGAGATCAGCAGCTACTGGGGAGCAGCCTTGCAAATAGCAACCTGTTCCTGACATCCACCATTTTAATCACTGCTCTCACTTGCTATATTGTCTTTATTTCTACCTCATCAATCAAATGCCTACTTTATTTTTCCCAGCTTCTTTGGTTCCTGACAAATTAGAACTTTGATTTAAATCCCACCTCAGCCTTAGATGCCTCAGTTTTCCTCCCAAACCTCTGCCATTCAGAACTGCTCACAGAATCGTACTGGCCTCCCCTGGTAGATTTCAGGACATACGCTCCATTTCAGCTGTCCCAGCTTTCTAAGGGTCTGCATTCCTTTTGTGGCTCTCAGATTTCCCAAAATCTCACGCATTTTCATTCCTCCAAACCTCACCATCCAACCTCCCATCTTGAGATGATCCGCTCTCCAGGAGTCACTCACTCACACATGGCTTCATCTCCCAGCCATCATCTCTCAGCTCGTCATTGGCACACAATGTCTGACTCTATCTACATGTAGCTACACTGTCCTTACTGCAGCCCAGCAAAAGTGGGGGTATGGAACCACAAGTCCTGTGGAAGAGCCTTTTCAAAGTAAGCCTTCTCATGTCTGAAATAGTGTCTCTTATAACTTTTACTTCAAAGCTTGTAATCCTTCATTTGTTTTATTAACATTTGTTTTTCCTCCAGACAGATCTTAAAACCATAGGGAGTGGTTTTTCTTATCTGAAAGATGTATTCTTTAGATAACAATTGTTATTCCAAAGACAGTAAATATCTGAATATGGGGTGAGGGGACAAATCCCTGGATTGTAAACAGTGGACCCTATCTTGGGTATACTTGTCAGCCTGTGCTAACTACTAAGCTCTCTGGACCTCAATTTGTTTATTTGACAAGCTGAGATTACAATAATTCTTCTTATCCTTCAAGATAGTTGTAAGGATGATGAGACATTATGTGGGCTTGTGTTTTTTTTGCAAAAGCATGGCACTGATGAATGGTAATTATTGTTATTAATGTGGCCACTATTAAATATGAACATTAAGTTATATAATTACTATCCCAGAATACATCCATTTCTTGTTTTTATTTTTGCACATATTTTTCAAAAGGCGTTTGATTCTAAGACATATGTTTTGGATTTTAGCATCTTTGATACTGGAATGAATCATATAATCTAGGGAGAGTCAGAGTTTAGTTGGTGGCATTTATTCCTTTCTTAGGCACAAAAACATACTGAGGGTTTTGCATTAGTATCTTAGACTCTGGAGTGTGACATTTGGATAGTAGAGGAAAGCTGCTGATGAGTCAAAATAAGAGTACTTTATCTATTCAAAACGAAAACTTTATTAACCAAGTGGGGATGTGACCACCCCCCAAAATCAGCAAAATGTTTGAGACCTTCAGAACAGAAGGTATTTTCTTGGATCATATAACTTTCTATGGTACTCCATGGGAAAGATTTTTATAAGGACCCCTAGCTTATCATAGCTTTTGCTCACAGATCTCCCAAAATGAATGTGATCCTCTTTCATCTGAGTTTAGGGAAACCTAAAGGGTAATAAATTTGGCAGCACCAAAACACAGTCTACTTTCAAAGATCCTGAAAGAGAAATAGATACATTTTTGTGTATGAAATGTTTATATTTTTATATAGGATAACACATATATTCCATTTGCATTTATATTCTTATACTAGAACATCTACTTTAATGAGTAGAAGATTGTAAGCAAAAATGTCACTGCTTTTTTAATTCCCAAGATATTTATGGCTGGCCTTACTTTAAAAGTAGCCACAAAGAGACAGATTTCTTCTAACTTTTTTCTCAGATTTTTATGGTGCTTTGAAGTTTACAAACTACATTCACACACACACAATTCCTATTCATTATACTTCTATTATCATCCCCATTTTAGAGATGGGAAAAGGGAATCGAGGTGAAAAGACTTATCCAAGGTCACACATACAGTGAGTGAAAGCAAAGTTGCTGTGGGCATTCATTCATTCATTTAGTGTCACATTTACCCAGAAATCTATTGTCTCTCTGGAAATGTACTAGGTCCTAGAAATAGCAATGTAAACAGTAAGAAACTTGCCCCTCTTTACCTTTTCAACCTCTCCCCCACCTCTGTGACTCAGAGCGGCAAAGAGCAGAACTTTCATGTAGCCCAGACTTCCTCTCTTGGTCTGGACAGTCCTCATACATCTGGAATATGCAGGTCTAGGGTCAAGGTTTAAAAATAAAAAATTCAATACAAACAAAAGTTTCCAGGGAGGCTTTTTTTTCCCCTTCTAGGTTTTCTCCTTTGTGAACCAAAAAGAGGCATTTGGAATTCAATCACTGGGAGTCCAGGCAACCTTCTGGTGGCCCAAAGGCTACAGGCTCCCCTCTCAGCCCTGCAGAATAGAGATGAGACCCCAGGACAGAGAGTTGGGGTACTTACTGATGGGAATTCTCATTTAAAATGATGGGAGTAGATAGTATATTAGGACTTTATGTTTTGCTTAATATATTTCAATTATTTTTGACCTTTCTTTGAGAAAGAAAATTGGAAGCAGGCATGAGTCTTGGAAACCCAATGTCATCCATCATGAGGGAGCATCTGAGTGCTAACAGTAGTGCAGAGCTCTGCTAAAAGACCTTTACTGAGCACTCCCCATGCATTTGTGGGCATTACCTCATTTAATCCGTGCAGAACTCTATGGGGTAGGAAACAGACAAGGAAGCTGAGTCATAAACCTAGTAAATGACAAAGAAGGAACTCAAACCCGGATAGTCTAGATGTAGAGCTCACACCTCTGACCCTCCAGCAATACTGCTTACCCTATTTCTGTGAGCTTACCCAGTAATTGGAGAGATGACACAAAGGCGCATAAAACATGTGGTACATATAAATGCCATTGTGTGACTATGCAAAGTAGGTGTGCGGAAGGACAATGTGGATTAGGTTTGGGGCCATACGGTCACCAACACAACCATGCACCTGGGCTCTTGTAACTTGACATTAGTCACAGCCAGTTGTAAGGAATAGGCATGGCTGTGTGCCAATAAAACTTTATTTACAAATACAGATGGTAAGTTGGATTTAGTCTGTGAGCTATAGTTTGCTGACCCCTAACATAGAGATACAGGCTGTAGGTTTCATTAAAAAGATCAATTTAATCTGGAGCAGTTGGAGGGAGCTTCAGAATTGCTGAGTTCAGCCTGGAAGGAAGATTTGAGACAAACATGCAAGACAGTTCCACAGCCTAGCCCTACACCTCTGGGCTCTCCTTCTATAACCTTCCTCTTGCTGGGTACTCTCCCATCATGCTGGCATTTTCATTCCTAGGCTTTAATTATGTACCAAGCTTATTCTTACTCTAGAGACTCCACACTGACTGATCTTTTTGCCTGGGAGCTCTTCCCAGTTCTCCTCCAGGCTGGCTCCTTTGGTCAACAGATCTCCTCTGGAGTATTACTGCTTTCCTAGTGGCTTCTCCGAGGAACAGGTTAAAGTATCCACCCTCCAGCCACATTGTTACCCCATCTTATTTTCCTAATGGCATTTATGATTCCTGAAATTACCTTCTTCATTTATGTGTGTGTTTGGCTGTTACCTATCTCTTCCTTCACTGCTTCCAGAATATATGCTCCATAGCATGAGATCCATGTTTATATTCTTCACTGCTGTATATTCCCAGCACCCAGACCATGACTGGAAAAGAAACAAGCAAAAAATACTTGCAGATGTGAAGGAAGAGGGAGACGGGACAAAGAGAGATGTGGGAGGAGACAGAAAATGCAAGCATGCCCTATTAGGTCATGTTTAATTTTCTCCTGTTCTGTAACTGAATAGACTATAGCTATGATTAGAATGATCCATCATTCAGTGCCCATACACTATTTCAATTAAGAAAATATCCTCATCCTGTAATTAGAGGATGATAGCACTTGGTTATGGTCATTCTTTGGTCAGAAGTCTTCTGTATTTCTGAACTATGACAGAACTGTGGTCTGAGTTATAGAATGGCTATTCCTGAAATTAAAAAATGTACACTTATCCCCATTATGTTTGATTGAAAATAAAGCTCTCTATTAGAGTTTAATGCTTAAACATATGCATTAAAGAGCAAATAATCCTTTTTCTCTAATTCAAAACTATTGTTAAATCAAGCCTTTATTATATTAATTTTATTCTTCTTCCTTTGACGTTTGTTTGTTCCAACCAGCTCCAAGGTTGGTGCCTACAAGCAAGACATCTGGCTGGCCTGTCATCAACAAGTGCCCAGGCTGCTTTTCTATTTGTTCCAGTTTTCCTTCCTTACCAAGACTTCTATTCCCTTAAACTGCCAGGACCAGTCATACTGAAGGCTTTCTTAGACAGCTGTAAGGTTAACAGTTTCTCTGGATTTCCCTACATTTTTTCTTTCTGTGCAAGTAAGGCAGACAGATACATTAACCTTTGACTAGATCATGGTAGTAGCTGTGGCCCATGATTCTCCTCTCTTTCCAGTAAAAAGGGAGTAACATTTCACACTCAGACCCCTTAAAAATTGGTATACCTTCTTTGAAAACTATGTGGTCACTCTCTCCTCTTTTGCTTTTGCTTTAAAAGAGTCAGAATAAAGTTTCGGGCTTGGTCATAGCAATTTCAGCGACATTATCTTTTTCTTCTCCAAGATCTTGATTTTCTTTTGTTTTACATTTTTCTTCAAACTGATTTCAGTATTAATTTATAGGTAATTTTGTTGTAGGCTACCTTAAGTGTATGAACAATGGATTAATTTTTAAATTCCAAGCAACTTCTTAGCTGCTATCATTTGAAAACTGTTTCACTGAGAGATATACAGATTAAATACTTCCTAGTTGATTCCCTTCCCAACAGTTGCAACCTATTTCTAGTGCAAGCCCAAGTTTCTACCATAAACTAACTTTGGGAAAAACATCTAAACAGAAATTTGCCACGTTTTGTTTCATAACTGATATGACCTGATATAAGTTTGTCCTTAGTCTCTGACATATTCCAGAGACCAATGCTTATTTATGAACTGTGCATCAGTACTGAGAAATGGCCAAGTGCCAAATGCATCGTCTATGACCCTCAACTGTACCAACTTAATTTATAAAATGTAACTGCTAAGCCAATAATGAGGTTCTGAACATGATCATATCTTTGCAGTGAGTCACCTTGCAACTGAAGGAAAACAAGACTGTTCTAAACATTTATAATTTCACTAAGAAATCTTCCCTGTTGCTGTAGTGATTTTGATGCTTTTTAGCTAAAAAAGTTAAAACTCTACACTGTTACTACCATGGCTAACAAACGACAAATGGATCAGATGGAATGGATTACTAAGGTGACATGGGACTAGAGTTGTTTGGGTTTATAGCTGCCAAGATTATAGCCCAGAAAGAAAGACAGCATTAAATAGTGGTCAAGAGCAAGTCCTCGGGAGCTGCCAGGTTGGAACTTTTCCCCTTCATAGTTGAGATTTATGTGTTCCGATGTGGGGTTCAATCTCATAACCCTGAGATCATGACCTGAGCCAAAATCAAGAGTCAGATGCTTAACTGACCAAGCCACCTAGGCACCCCTTTATGGTGCTTTTTTAATGGAACATTCATTCTCACTTCCTAGGCCTTATAACATTTAGAAACCAGTGTCTAGTATGTGTATGTGTCATCGTGGACAATTTTATGAACCATTCTGATTTAAAATTCATATATTATTAACCATAAAATTTAGGTTAAGTAAATTCTAATCTTTGGAGTCAAACCAAGTTGCTTTGAATGCCAGTGCTATTATGTGTTCTTTTATTAGTTGTGTGTTCTTTGGCAAATTCCTTAAGCTCTCTGAGTTCTTGTGTCTCATCTGAGAAATACAGAAAAAATTATGCAGAGTTATTACATAGATTAAAAAAAAAGATCCTGTAAGCAAATACTTAGCATAGTCAAATGTTAATAATGAAACAGTATATTTGATGGATAATCAGTAAGTAGTTAGCATCAAAATATTAAATCCTGTTTACTTTCTCATTGAAACTTGGCCAGTTTCAGGGAACCCCTCCTGGCTACTCCTTCTTCATCACCATTACTGATAACTCCTACTTTTTCTAGTCTCTCTTCAGTGCATGTTCCATTTATGAAGCCATATCTTAAACTTGCTGACGTGTCTATTTGGAACTATTCCCAACTGTGTTTATGCTGTCTTCTCATTGCTGTTAAAGCATGTGAAGGGCAAAAGAAACCTTTTTTTTTTTTTTTTTTTTTTTGGTTTCTTTTCATTAAGCCTTGCGCAGTATTCTATGTACCATAGGCTGTTTGTTGTTTCTTAATGGATAAAAAGAGTGGTCATTATGCATTTCTTTTACTAAATGGAGGAGTAATGAGATCCTAGGCTGAGTCCATGTTGAAGTGGAAAATCTAAGTGGAACTGAAGAGAAAGTCATAAAGAAATCTTCTATAGCATAGTGTAGTATTCTGCTGAACTCAAAGGAAATGATTGTAGAAACAAAAGGGGGGCAGTGTACTAAGAACATTCTTCTGTGGTACCCCCAAGTGAGGATTTAGAATAGGATCCAGCAGAGCAAGAGGAAAAGAACAATTCAGATAAGTAGCTCTACCAGGTAAGTAGAGAAACACTTCAGGGGTGGGGTGTGTGTGTGTGTGTGTGTGTGTGTGTGTGTGTGTTCAGAAGCCAAGGAAAATTTAAACTAAGAAAAGACCACTAGCTTTTATGAGATCATTGGAAACCTTTGAAGACTGCTTTGAATACAAATTAAGAGGGGTTCAGACAGAATAGGTTATTGGGAAGTCAATGTAGCTGGCTCAGGAAGAAGAGAGATTTGATACAAGACAGTAGAGATGAAAGGTGTGAGGAGGGTGGAGATAAAACCAAAGATTCTTAAATTTCAAACAATAATTGAAAACAAATAATTGAAAAGCTCAAATAAAACTGTTCTCCTTTCCAATGGCATTCTTTTTGGAATTGTTTCTTAGAATTCTTCTTATTAGCATGAGAAAAATGAGAAGTAAATCAAAGCCAATGGTCTTAATTTTTCCTAATACACATGATGTTTTAAAGATCAAGACATGGACTTGCATGGATTAAAATGTTTTCAAATCAATTACAGTAAAACACAACACCATTATTGAAAAATGAAAGTCTAAAGCTCTAGATAATTCATCTGTTACCCACGTTCAGTGTCATATCAAAAAAAAAGAAAGAAAATTATAGGATTTTATTAAAAATTAATTATCTGTTTTCTATATGAATAGGTCCCTCAGGATGACTGGACAGGGTACACCCCTCGTGGTAAAGACGACGAAATCCCGTGCCGAAGAATGCGGAGTGGCAGCTACATCAAAGCCATGGGAGATGAAGACAGTGGTGACTCCGACACAAGTCCCAAGCCTTCTCCCAAAGTTGCTGCACGAAGAGAAAGCTATCTCAAGGCTACTCAGCCATCCCTTACAGAACTCACCACACTCAAGTAAGTGTTTCCAGTGCTCTACTTCTTGTAGTCCAGCTCCTTGTATTAGCACCTAGAATCAGATAGTGTGACTCCTGGAGTGACTAGGGCAGAGTCCACTTCTGAAATGAATTAAGATTTCCGGTCAAAGAGAAGATCTATGTATCTCAACTCTTAGATGTTTTCTTAACCACTAAATCTGAATTTTTCAGATAATTGAGTAATATAATTGGGCAGATGATCTTGGAGAAATTTATAGAAAGCAGCTATGTTTAAAAATTGGGTCATATGTGAAGGTTCTTGATATAGGTTTTTAAACTGGACACTAAACACATATAATTTATAAGACCTTAATAATGCTTTGCGGGGCACATGGCTGTGACTCTTGAACTTAGAATTTTAAGTTTGAGCCTCACATTGGGTATTGAGATTACTCAAAAATCAAATCTTTTAAAAAATAGTTTTGGGTTTTGAAAAATATAAGTAGTCCTTACCTCCATTTGTGCTATTTGTAAATAGAGAACAGCACTGCAAAAGAAACTACTGAAATTTATTATTTTAAGCAAGGCCTAATTTAATTTTTAATATTATTTATGAAGAGTAAATCAGAACCTTGGAATATGTCAAGGCTTGAACCATAATTTAAAAAATATATTATGGATAATTCAGATTTTTAAGTACCTTTTCCCATATTTTGAAGAAATACATACTACTATTCATGCATTTACTTTATGTTACAGAATAAAATATTAAAAGACAAAATAAAAAAAAAATACAAAAAGGCCAAAGCTGTCAGATTAAGGAAAACAAACTAGATAATTAATCTAGAGCACTGAAAAATAGTGGACTATTCTATGAAGGAAACATTTAAATAGCAAAATACGCTGTATCTTCAATAAGTAGACAGAGAGAGTCCTCTCACAAAAAATTTTTTTCAAGAGGTCATGTGGAAACTCTCCAGATTATTTCAATAAAAAATTAATACCAATGACACTAGTAAACCAACCCAAGAAAAGAAGCTTTTTTTTTTTTAGATTTTATTTATTCATTTATTCATGAGAGACAGAGAGAGAGGCAGAGGAAGAAGCAGGCTCTCTGCGGGGAGTCCGATGCACACCCTGAGCCAAAAGCAGATGCTCAACCACTGAGCCACCCAGGTACCCTCGAAAAGAAGCTCTTCTTACTTTCCTTCGGCTTACAGATGCCCTTCCCCCTTGCCTTGATGACTACTGGTATTAGTTTTCTAGAACTGCCATAACAAAGTCCCACAAACTGGGTGGCTTAGAACAACAAACACTTGTAATATCACAGTTCTGGGAGCTAGAAGTCTGACATCCAGTTATCAGCTGGGCCATGCTCCTTGAGAAACGTGTTGAGGACAATCCTTCCTGGCCTCTTCCCAGCTTCTGGTTGTGCTGGCAATCCTTGGTATTCTTTGGCTTTCAGCTGCTGCACTTCAATCTCTGCCTCTGTCATCACATGGCCGTTCTCCTTTCTGTGTCTTCCCACAGTTGACTTTCATGACACCACTCATATTGGATTAGAACCCTCCCTAATGACCTCATCTGTACTTGATTAAATCAGCAATCCCTATTTCCAAGTAAGGTCATGTTCACAGGTACTGGAAGTTAGGACTTTGATATATCTATGTGGGGAATGTCATTCTGCCCATAACACTGCCACACAAAGTAAAAGTTGATCACGGGTATGAAAAATATAAACAGGTTATGTTGTACATTGGCACATCTCACAAAGGCTCAGAAAATCAAATATACCCAGTCTAGGGGGAAAAAAAACCAACCAACCTGGATTTGTAATAAAGGCAGTCTGCCAAGGTGGTTTAAAATGAGGGTGGCCAAGGATAACTTCTGGCAAATATCTTCTATGGACTTTAAAATATCTCTCCACTAGAGACCATAATAGGCAAACACAGTCCTGGTGTTAATTAACATCTTCCAGAAGAAGCAAAGAAGAGAATGCTTAGGTCATGAAAGTCATTTAGACCTTCAAGAGCTCAGTTTCCTCAGCAAGCAGTGGGACTCTGCAACCTCCAGAGTGCCTTCCACCACATTAGTATTGTTAGTTGATCTCTCAGGATGCTTTTGTCACATGGGTCTCGGGTAATGAGACATAGTGATTGCTGCTGCTCACAGTAATACCCAGGTATGGGGAGAACCGAAAGGAGTGGAGCACAAGAAAGGTGAGGGAAGTGCTCTGAGGAGGCTGAGTACAAAGGTAGGTGCAGAAATCACTTCTCACATTTATATGCCTTGGGCTACTTTCCACACACCTTCAGGGCTGGGGTGGGGGGGTGGCAGATATTTGCTCTGAAGTCATTGGAACTCTTTCTTTTTCATTTTGCTTCCTACATAATATATTCCTTTCAAGTCCTGGGCCCTATTTTTACAACCATCATGTATTTCTTCGACTTCTCAGAAGTTTTAAGAGCAGCAGTTTTTAAGAGTTTTAAGAAAGAGACTAACACAGATAGTGGCTAAGATGTTGGTAGAGAAGTCAGCTACTTCAGACAGTGAAAACAATCACTGAGCTGAGCTGTTAGTGAATATTTTCTTCCTCCAAACCTACGGAAATTCAAAATGGCAACCAATTTACTAGGGGACCCCTAATAAATTAGACATTTTTTTCTTTACTCAAGATGGAATTTCACCAGACCGTCTCTATTCTTTAGCAAGCAAGACAACATCTGATCATCATTCAAATATGCCGTTCTTCTCTTTCCTATCATCCCATTCCCCAGGCTTATTTCTCATAGTCATGTTTGTCTCCATTCATTCCTCCTTCACCTGGCTTAGGGATTCCATTCCTCTTTACAGTCTACGTATTAAGCTTCCATCATACTCAACTACAGATGATTCCTGGTGAGTTCTAGTTTAATGGTTCTTAAGGAGGCACACAAGAAGCCAACAGAAATACACTATGGAGGCAAAAATTCAAACATAACATGACTTATAATCAATGCTGTCTTTTATTCCTTAATGATGTTTTGACTCAAGACCATCATTATTTCTCTAGAAGTTTGAAGCATTTAGTCCCTCGTGAGAAAAAAAATATATATCCCCATATCCTGGAATTCTATTTCCCCAAAAAAGAAAACTATATTTTTGTTCTTACTTCTTTGACATTTAAGTCAATTTTTTTTTCCTCCTTCCTCCTCAGCAATTCACAGCTTTAGGGATGAATCATAGCCATGAACCAAGATAACTAAAATTAGCCAAGTGAGATTGGGGCAACATTTTGTTTGAGGTTTTCAACTCCTATCTTCTGTCAGAAATGTTGGAGAGAAAGCACTCCTGTACTTTCTTACATTTTCTCTTCTCTATTTTTAAAAGGCATCTTGAGGGTTTATTTACGTCACCTACTCAGTGTTATTGTGTCCAAAGGCCAGTTGAACATTCCAGAGTCACGAGCAGGCTTCAGACAGGGAACTCCATCTTTGGGCCACGAAGTTTCTGTAGCTACTCACTGAGGACCATTATCTCTCTCATTCCCTTGTCTTGTTCCACAGCTGGTAACAAATCCCTTCACCTCCCCATTAGCTTTGCCTTCTTTCTTTGTTATTAGCTAACCATGATGAACTTGAAATGGATAATCAAACATTAGTATTTTCAAATAATAACTTCTGGATGCTTAATAGTAAATTCTCAGGCAAGTCCAGAAGAGGTTTAGTGGCCAGAATCCCCTCAAAGTGTGTTGCCACAGCTTGGCTCTGATGAATTTAAGCCTTAGTTGGATTTGTTATGATTTGCTATTTATTCTAGCATCGAGACTACTGCCTACAACCCTGATTAGTTAAAACCACGTCCAAATCCTGTCTTGGACTTCCCCCTCCCCCACCCAGTAGAACTTTTTAAAAAGTGAGCTGCCATTTAAAAGATTCTAAAGTTAAATTCAACCATCCATTAATTCTAGGTAAATAACACTTTAAAATTTCCTCATACTTCTTTATCCCTCATCCAAGCACTAAGACAAATTTTCTCCTTGAGGAAGTAGTCATTATAATCATAGACTTTGAAAGGCCTCTGAAATTGGCAAGGAGGGCTCCAGGCTTCTTTGCATGTTTGGCTTTGGGGGTGACCAGTTAGGTAGAATGTGTAGCAACTTTGATAAACTATCTAACAAAAGATTTCAAGAAGGTTCATATTCAGTCCTAAATGCCTTGAAGGTAGGTAGTTTTTCATTTTCAAGATGCTTAATCCTCTTAATGTTCATTATTTTCCTGATCCTGAACATATATATCATACATATATATGGATTAATGTCTCTGAGCCCTACCCCCCAACACACACCCAAATATAATGAAAGGCTTAGGCTTTTAGCATGATAGTACCACCTAGATGACTCCCATCACAGCTCCCCCACCCCACCCCACAACCCCCAGGCCCGTGGCAGACAGCATTAGCCAATCCCAGCTTTAGTGGATCACAGGACCCTTTCCACTGAACACAGATACATTTCAGAACCCTTCTCAACACGATTCTCCAGCCCCTACTTCTCACTGACTGATGATGCCGTAGGTTCCTGTCTCTCATTCACATGGTCTCAGACTTTTCAGCACTACTGTATATAATTGTAAGGATGAGGCACAGAAGATCTGGGAGTTCACTGTTTAAAGACAAAAAGAGCAGTACTGGTAAATAAAATAATTTGAGAAGAGGCATATGGGGTGTTCTCCTACAACTGTAGTCTGGAAATTTAAAATGGATCCATCTTGGGGATCCCTGCATGGCTCAGCGGTTTAGCACCTGCCTTTGGCCCAGGGCGTGATCCTGGAGTCCCGGGATCGAGTCCCACGTCGGGCTCCCTGCATGGAGCCTGCTCCTCCCTCTGCCTGTGTCTCTGCCTCTCTCTCTCTATGTCTGTCATGAATAAATAGATAGAATCTTTAAAAAATAAAAAATAAAATAAAATAAATAAAATGGATCCATCTTATTTTATTTTGTAAGTGGAATTGGGACATGCCTAATTAAATCAATCTGATCTGCTTATTTTGAGAGACTGTATACAGCTGGTGCTTAGTGTTTTCACCAAGGGCATCTTCACCTCTGCTTCACCTCTGTTCTCACATCTGCTTGTTACCATTGAGAGCTGCAAGGAAGGGCTGATGATTTCTTAAAGATTTTATTTATTTATTCATGAGAGACACGGAGAGAAAGGCAGAGACACAGCAGAGGGAGAAGCAGGCTCCCTGCAGGGAGACTGATGCGGGACTCGATCCCAGGACCCCAGGGTCACACCCTGAGCCAAAGGTGGACGCTCAACCATTGAGCCACCCAGGTGCCCCAAAATGGATCAGTTTTATATCAAGAACCCAAAACAAGCTTCTTGCTAAAGTGTCTGTTTTTGGGTATCTTCGTATAAACTTCTCACTCCCTTTTTTCTCTCTAGACATACTGTGTCCTCTGCTAGTTCCTCACATTCCACAAGCTCCTCCTGCCTACTTACAGTTCCTCAGATCCTTCTCTCCCCAGAAAAAGGGGAATTAGAGTATGTGGACATGAGAGCATTGAGATTTTTTTTCCCCTTAGAACATAAACCATGTTTAAGAACGTAGCCATATATATCTCCTCCCATCTTTGTCGTAAAGTGGTATGAAATGCCTGTTTTCCTTTGTGGTCTATTTTCCCCAGACACTTTGATGTTCCTCTCCTACCTGACCCTCAGTATGATTTTACACATAACAGCTGATGCTCTTTATAATGGAAGAGAACAGAATAATACGACCTGACACTACAATAGTTTGTGACTATAATTCAGTGACATGAATTCAAGAGAGTTTCCCATCCTTTCCTGACCATAGTACTTTCTTTTATTACATTCTATCCTCCCAAGTCCCCCATCCCCAGGTTCCAGAGTGGTAAGAAATGGAAAAAAGTTTAAAACTAAAACTCATTCACTTGCTCATAGAGAAAGTATCTAAATATGTTTCAACCCCTTGCTAGAAATAAGCCTCATTGAAAAACAAAACAAACAGTAACTGGTACAAGAAATTGCCTGCTATATTCAACTCAGGTCACCATTCCCAGCTTAAGAAAAATCAATTCCTCTTTCAGTATGAATACCCTCCTCCAAATGAGAGGAGCATGGGCGAATACTGTAGTCTATACCACATCTTGGTTTCTTGCCATATAATTGCTCTTTATTTTTTTTAAAGATTTATTTATTTATTTATGATAGACATAGAGAGAGAGAGAGAGAGAGACAGAGACACAGGAGGAGGGAGAAGCAGGCTCCATGCTGGGAGCCCAACGTGGGACTCGATCCCAGGACTCCAGGATTGCGCCCCAGGCCAAAGGCAGGTGCTAAACCACTGAGCCATCCAGGGATCCCATAATTGCTCTTTAGAAAAGCCTGTTTGAGAAGGAAACTGACCTAGATTGGCCTGTTCCTATAATGATCACGACCTCAGAGGAAAGAAGTGCTTCTGTATCTTTGAGGAAGGTGAAAGAATGAAAGGAAATTCAGATACATTTTAGAGAAAGAAAGATTTTAAAACACAGAATAGAGATTTAAGTTTTAATGATCTAAGTGCCTGAGTTCTAAGGACTCTACATTCTTGTTTTTTGGTTTGGTTTTTTTTTTTTTTTAATTGTTTTTTTTTTTTAATTAATTTATTTATTTATTTATGATAGGCACACAGTGCGAGAGAGAGAGAGAGAGGCAGAGACACAGGCAGAGGGAGAAGCAGGCTCCATGCACCGGGAGCCTGATGTGGGATTCGATCCCGGGTCTCCAGGATCACGCCCTGGGCCAAAGGCAGGCGCCAAACCGCTGAACCACCCAGGGATCCCGGGTTTTTTTTTTTTTTAATCTTCTAAATCACCATAACACTAAAAATGAAATTTTCCCCCACATTACAAATGAGGAATCTACATGTCAGGGAGATGAAATAATTTGTCCAAGGTTATATGTCAACTAGCCATCAAAGGTAAGATTGTAGCCCAGGTGTTGAAAGCAGAAAGGATACAAAGCTGGGTGGCATGATGGGCTTCTCTAGACTGCAGTGATGAGCTGCATAAGAGGAGTCAGCACAGAGGAGAAAAGGAAGGTCTCCTGGGTGTGGACATCTGAAAAGTGGCATCCATAAAAAGAGCTGAAAAAGCAGATTTTGAGGGCGAGGCAGGGGTATAGGCAGGGGGTATGTCAGAGGCTGCAGTGAGATACATCCTGGCCCAGAAGTACAAGCAGGCACACAGGCAGCTCAAACAGGAAGGGCTTTGAGAACACTTTGACTCAGGCTTGACTCAGGCTTCACCCTGGGATGAAGGAAGGAAGGACCAAATGACCAACAGATCGGAGATAAAGGAGGCATTGGCTGATGGAGGTTACAGGAAGAAGTAATAGCTCTTAGGAGCTTGCGTCCAGCTTCATCAGGGCTGGTATAATAACAAACCCTATCCCTGTATCCATTCTGTGGCTGTACCATATATACCTGAGCCAACTTCTTAGCACCTGGCAAAGCCCCAAAGACCAGAGAAATGTGAGCAGGGGAGAATCCCTGAAGAGGGTTCTGGAAATGAAGATTCCTCAGTCCCTTTGGGTAGTACTGATCAGAAATGCTACCCACTGGTCTGCCAGGAAGGCTTGTTTTTGCAGAGAGCTTTCAAATTCCTTTACATTGACTGTCTGCTGGCTGCCATGCCTTCAGTGTAATATCTATATTCGCTATTAATGTGCAGAAAACCAGGCAACAGAGAACACCCTACTAATAATCAGCAATGGTATTCGTGCAATCACTCACTCATTTATTCAGTACCTTTAATTTTTTTTTTTTTATTTATTTATGATAGTCACAGAGAGAGAGAGAGGCACAGAGACACAGGCAGAGGGAGAAGCAGGCTCCATGCACCGGGAGCCCGATGTGGGATTCGATCCCGGGTCTCCAGGATCGCACCCTGGGCCAAAGGCAGGCGCCAAACCGCTGCGCCACCCAGGGATCCCTATTCAGTACCTTTAATATTGAAGTACTGTGGAAGACATTTGTACCAGGTTTCAATAAATTTATTAAATGCTTCCCTAAACTCTAGTTTTCCATGGTCAAGTGGAAAACAAATATATATGTTTTTATATAGATATATTTTTGCATAGGCATATATTTTATTTTTGCATCTATTCTATTTTTATATCTATATTCTTACAGATATTCTTATAGATATTTATACCTATATTCTTATAGATTCTATATTCTTATAGACCTGTGTTTTATATAGGCATAAATATATATTTATATATAAATACATACATTTTTAGAGATATAAACATACCATAAAAGATACTCTAGAGTATATAGATGTGCTCTAAAACCAAAGAATGGTGGAAGAAAGCACTGCAAAGAAGAAATAAAATTCAGAGGCTGAAGGTATTAAAGTTTATTATTTTGTTCAGAATTTTTTTCTGGTCAGAAAAATCCACTTGATATGGGGAGAGTGTTTTTTCTTTTTTTCATTGCAGATTACTATTGTGTCAACATAGTCCATGTTATTAGTTTTGCTTTCATTTTATTTCATTAAAGCAATCCTCCTCACGCACCTCAGATGGCAGTGCACTCTGAAGGAAAGAGAAAAGCTACTTTAAAGGAAGCCTCGGCAGACATATTAGGAGCCGCCTCTAACCCTTTTAGAAGAGAAGCTGTGTGAATCCTAAATAAAGGCACCTTTACAGAGAATGCATATGGAATAGCAAAACCATTGACATTCCTGTATTTAAGTAAGATGAAATGAAATCAAAACTACAACCCAAGGATTTAGGTTAGCTGCAAGGTGAAACTTCTAATCATAAAGTTATTAATTATGGAATAAATTAATTTGGGAGTTTGGAGAGAAATTTTTCCAGGCACTTTTCAAAACAACCTGAACTGTACCTCTCAGAGAGCTTTGATAATTCTGCTTGGTGATTTTGGTGAAATGGACAGAATCTCTGTGTGAGATCTTCCCGACAAGTAGAGTCTAAGGTTTCAGCCTAAGACCACCATCATATTCTTATGTACATTCATCCTGTATTTCTAAGTGAGATTTGTAGGCACCCAGATAATTCACTACTCCCTAAGTACATCACTGCTCTTCCTCTTCCTGACTCTTCCATTTCTGTCACCCAAGTTACCAGTCTCCTAAATTCAATCATGAAATACTGCAACGCAAACTCTCACCTCTTCAAGCTTTAGGGTTTCACTGCTCATCTGAATGATCACAAGGACCAATCTCTCTTGCTGCCACCAGCCTGTCTCTGCAACAACTCCTTCTGCAGACTTTCTGCCAAGTTACTGAGACTTCAGCTCTGAATCCCATTGTGTCTATAAACTTAGTCCTCAATAGCATTCAGTGTCACAGTAAGACTTCATTCTCACTGGAGATCTTCTTTTCTGCTGTTCCCTTACACATACTCTATGCTTTGATTAAACTGCTAAGCTACTAAGATCAATTATAATCTTAGGATCTACTTTGCTGGCTTCAGACCCATGCTAGTCAAGATAGGTTAGATTATGCTAAGAGTGAAAAACAACTCCTAAATCACAGAGGCTTCCAACAACAAAAATTAATTTCTTGCTCATGCTACATGTCCATCTTGGGTCAATGGGAAGCTCTGGTCACCATGATCAGTCAGGAACTAGGTTGTGGATACTCTATATCAACAAAGATTTCCAAAGGCACCAAGGCAGTTCAAGACCACAGCATCTCTTGCTTCTACCCTTAAGTGAAACAAATCACCTCCATTCCCATTTCATAGGCAAAAGGTAGTGGCATGGCAATGTCTATCTTCAAATAGGGCAGAGAAAAAAAAAAAAAAAACAAATAGGGCAGAGAAAACAATATTACCATGTGCCCAGGACATGAACACACAAAACAGTATTTGATGAGCAGCACTGATGACTACTGAAGCCTATTCTTCAAAGATCAAATATCTGGCTCTCTCCCTCTCTTGCAGGCAAAATATATTCAAGTCCATTGTCCCCATTAAAGGGAGAAAACCCAAATCTTAGTCCTATCCTAAACCTCAAAGATTATGATCTGTAGGTGATGAATGTTAATCTGTAGAGCAGAGAATGATACACTGTCCTATCTACAATCAGTTCAGACGTACACTCTCTACACTTGGAGACCTGCAGACTCTAACAGAAAATGACCTGTCCCATACATACCCCATTTATAGTGGTGGAACAGGTACAAAACATCCACAATAAAAACTTCTATTCAAAAAAAAAAAAAAAAAAAAAGGAGGAGGAGGAGGAGGAGGAGGAGGGAGACAACAGTAGTCACTGATCCATAGAAATTCTACAATCCCATTGGGGAAGATGCAGTCAGGCTCCCTACCCTGGGGAAGACCATGTTTCTTGATCAGAGTACAATTTGGCTCCCTAGAAGCAACTTCTTATCCATTGTTCTCCCTGTCTCCTAGCTCCCCGCCTTGGGAAAGTCTCCCATTTCTATTATCTTTCTTGATCATATCCAAGTACACATCTAGAAATGTGTGCTTCTTGGACTTCAAGAGACATTTTAGGACCACCCCCCCCCCACCTTTGTTACTACATCTTTTAATTTAGGCTTATAGTTCCTTTGGCAGTATAGCTCTCTCACGACTGTAGCTTCTCATCAATGGATTCTGGTGAGTTCCCTGTAAAAATCACACTCACAGAACCCTCCTAGAAACAATGATTGTTTTTGCTCTGTTTGTTTGTTTGCCCTCCCACCCCCATGCTTCTATCTAAGATCAACTTATTAGCTGCTTCCCTCTGAATCATTTTGTCTAATCAAAGTATTTAGCTAATCATATCTTCATTCTAAATCATGTGACTCCATTCAAAGGTTTGAACAAGAGGGTGAGGTAGTCATATCCTTGACTTGAACCTTGCCCCCAGGGTAGGTTTTCATTATATCTTCATCACTCAAATACCATATCCAGTTTACCTTTTACAAATTGAGTTAAAATCAGCTCCTTCTTCCAAATCCTTTAGGTTTTTGAATGTCTAGCCTCTTCTTATTCCCTTTCTTTGCTACTTACAGTCTAACCAATTCTTTTCTGGATTTCTTTCAAACTGCATAATACCTTGTTGAAGGCTGCCAACAGCAACCAACACATGCTATTAACATTGTGTTTTGCATCTATCTCCCCTATAGTTATGAGTTCACTTATTATACCAACTTGTTGCAGACAACAGTTTACCAAGTGATTCACCGCTGCATAACCTAGATCAGAATGTTTCCAACCTCTAATAATTACCTTGATGCTCCATACCAATTTCTGAAGCTATACCCACATATATTAGGGTATTTTGTTGTTGCTATTTCATAAGCACCCCATTTCTGGTACTAATTTATGTACTAGTTAGGATAGACTAGGTTATGCTCTGTTGATAAAAAACCTCCAAATCTCAAAAGTTTCTTTCTTGCTCACAATATGTGTCCATTGTGAATTGTCAGGAGGTCTGCTCATTGCAGTCATTCAGATACCCAAAATGACAGAGGGTATATCTCAATTGGTGCTTTCATGGTCACTAAATCAGGAAAAGGCAAGGTGATGAGTTGAGCCCTATTTCCTAGAAATGATGTGTGTCATTTTTTGCTCACATTTTATTGCTAAAGCCATCCACATGACCACCCTGATTTCCCAGACACAGAAGTGTAATACAACTATGTGCCCAGAAAATGGAGAGCTTGGTGTATCTGGTGAACAGCTGTAATGGTACTTCAAGGTCTCTGTTAATGCTGTTCCTCACCCTATCCCCCAGAAAAACCATCCCCTCATCTATTCATTCAATTAAGATTTATTACAACATATTGCTGAAGAGCACAGGCTCTGCAATTACCTGGGTTCAAAATCATAGCTTTATCACTTCTAGGTGTACTACTGTGAGAAAATAATTTAACCATTCTGTGCCTCAATTTCCTAATCAGTTATACAGGGATAATAATATTTCCTACCTCAAGAATAATTGTGAAGATTCAATAATGTAACATACACAAAACTTCAAACAGTGCCCAGCACATGGTAAGTACACCATACATGTTAGCTATTTCCATCATTATTATTATTTTCGACCGCCTACTATGTGCTGAGCATTGGGATACATCAGTAGTCAGGGTTGCTAGCATAATAGAACTTACAATGTAATGGGGGAGAAGAGTAAGAAAAAATTCTTTATTCTTTTGGATCATCCTCTCAAATGTAACCACTCCCTGTTGGGTACTATTTCTTTCTCTGGAGAGTTCCTGAAGCACTGAATTCAAAGATCTCTCAAGGTAGTTGTAGCCTTCTGACACATGCTTCTATTTTCTCTGTCCCCACATCATGCTATCTGAAGTAGTGTTTGCGAAGCACTGGGCACAGGGTCAGCCCTGAGGAGGTGCTAAATGAATGCTAACTTACTGTTGAACTATCCCTAAATGCCTCAGGTGGCTTGAACAGTAGCTTCGCGGAGTAGTTTTAACTCATATCTGTTGAGTTGAATTTCCATTTGATATCTGCCCACCACCCATTGGCTGTGTTTGTGTTTCCTCTTACTCTTTACCCTCCCTGTGCTTCTGAATCTGTGGTTCTCTGCAAAGCTCCCTGTTGCTTCTCAACCCTACTTAGCATTGCCAGCCCACCTGGAGGCTGGGAGCTCAGTCTGGCAGGTACACATTAGCATGTTAAAAATATCTATGCAGCCATCCCAAGTGTTGTCATCCATGCTGAACATTAGCATATTTCTGTTAGTTCGTCTGGGGAATCCCTACTCATTCTAGTTCCATTAGGAGGAGGGGAGAGGCTATAAGACCAACATTAACTAGACCTTTTAGAATTGAAGGATTCTCTGCAATAATCACATTAATTTCTTAGCATTCTTGCAAATTGATTTGCCACTCAAAATAAAACAATGAGGAAGAAACATACTTATACTTGATCATCTACCCTGATAACAATATTTTAATTTTCTTTCAAGCCTAATTTTCAAGCTAAAAATTATTAATAACAACTTATCAAGTGTTTTCAGTGTATCTCATTTGATCCTCCCAATGGTCTCAGAAGGAATTTAGAATTGATTTTTACCAACACTTAACGGATAAACCAAGGGTTCCACATGGTTTTGAGCCTCAGGAGGTAGGGCCCAGCTTGGTGTTGGGTCTTAGGCTCCAGCCGTCTGCTTTCCACTCTACCTTTCATTCTTCCACTGCTCTGGGGACTCTTCTCCGAGTAAGACTATCTTCACCATCTGGACATTGTTTCTGGCTTTCAGTTCAGAAACTTCTTTTAGTTCTCTGGACCACTTCTCTTTCCCAAAAGAAGCAGAAATGAGAGTTCTAGGCATAGATCCAGGTTACCACCTGCATATGAAATTGCCACTACCTCAGTAGCATCATCCCTGGGCCAGATTTTAAGAGAGATGGATGCTGTGCTGTGGATTTGGGCACCTGAAGAGACTGGGCTGATCCTAGAGCTCATGTCTGGAGAGCCTGAAATTCAAAAGCCAAGACAGAACCACTTTCTTGTGTTGTTTCCCTTGCTTCTTTTCACTCAGTGGAGAAAGATAATGTCAGGGTTTCAGAGTAAGAGAAGCTGAGAATTAAAATAACCACATTCTTTAAGCCTAAGATCATGCCTCTCTTGTTAAAAGGAACCACTCCATGATGTTGGCTGATCTAGTCTGCCAGTGAGAACCAATGGTGTGCACCTCTTCTCCAATTCGCTCTTGTCACTCTGGTAACTTGACGCTGGCCATGCTGAGAGAGTTTACACTACAGAAATCAACAGACCTTACAAATCAGAGATTTCTTTTTTCTTCCTAGAGAGCCAGTTTTTAAGCATTTATTTACCAGTTATCTTCATGCAGCCATCCTTCAAAGACAGGACAAGAGGGAAATCTTAGAAGTAAAGCCCAGAAAAACCTCAGAGATTATTCCAGCCCAGTTATATTATGAGGAGGCGGAGGCCCAGAGAAGAGACTTGCTTAAACTGTTTGGCAAATTTTAGTATCCAAGTCTTCTCATTCACAACTAGTAATAATTCTTACCAGAGAAACCAAAGTTTTCAAGCTGCTACATTCCCTGAGGGGGACAAGAGAAAGATACAGCTGTGTCTCTACTACCTGTGATTAAGTGCCACCAAAATGGAGAAAACAATTTTTGTAAATTTGTAAGTTTCAAAATAACATTAATTGTTCAGAAAATAGAAAGTTATTCTGATAGAAAAAGCAGAGGGTGCCTTCATGAGAGAGAAAGGATTCAGCATGGAATTTAAATAATTACCCAGAGATAAGAAACTGGGCAGGGGAAACACGTCTGAAGAGAAAGGAACCGAGCTCACTGCCACAGGAGTGTTTAAAAATGGGAAACTATTGTTAGAGAGTTAAGACTTTCACCAGCAAGATCCTTAAATTAGAGAATTCATTTTGTTTGAATCTAGTTACTGATAGGGAACCATTGATGACAGAGGAAGAAAATTATGTCAGTGTTGTTTTAGAACAATGGCCTCTGTGGCATGTAAAAAAAAAAAAAAAAGCCAATTACAGGAGAATTTTTTTCCCATCTAAATAAGAGAATGATCAACATTATTTACAGGGGGATCTATATCTGGAAGGATGTTTGCTAACATCTCAGTAGTCATTCTCTCTGTGAGGAGACTTTATGGGTGATTTTCCCCCTTTCTTTTGCTTTTCTCTATTTTTTTTTCTTTTTTGTTTCTTTGGGGTTTTTTTCCCCCATCATCCCTGTATAGCTAATTTTAACAACAAAAATCACCTCAAACGATAATGACTAACACCTAGAAGCACTTCCTATACGCCAGTACAAATAGTAATTCTACTGGTACCTCCAGGCAGGAATTATTATTATCCTGAGTTATACAATAAGGAAACAGACATAGGAGGTTAATGGACTTGCCCAAGTTCACAGAGCCAGATGTCCACAGCCAGGCTTTAAATCTAGAGCCCACATCGTTAACCACTATACTACACTGCCTCTTGATGTGAGAGACACAGGCAGACTGTGAAATCAAGTTAATGAGCCTGAGGAAAGTTGTACTGATCCAGGCATGAAGTACCAGAAGTGTAGGCTAAGATGATACCAGAAAGGCCTGGTATGCCGAATTACACAGATAAAGATTTTTTCATAAAAATCAAAAGTCAACCAAGAATGGGTCATGTCCCTCGTTGTTGTTTTCTCTTGTATATTGTGGTAATACTTTATACCATAACAAATTTTATGCTTACACATATCTCCTTTCTGTTTTTATTATAAAAATAATACTCCTAAGACTTTCAACAGCACCAACAAGTATTTTAATAATATGTAAAAGTGGCTCAGTGGTTGAGCATCTGCCTTTGGCTCAGGATGTGATCCCGGGGTCCTGGGATCAAGTTCCACATCAGTCTCCCTGCAGGGAGCCTGCTTCTCCTTCTATGTCTCTGCCTCTCTCTGTGTATCTCATGAATAAATAAATAAAATCTTTAAATAATAATAATAATATGTAAAAATCTTCCTTCCTGTCCATCCCTTTTTACCGCTTAGAGGTAAAAATTTTTGTGTATTTCAGAAGTGATCTATGCAGATGTTATTTAAACATATGTCTATACTTTATATGCATGGTTCTGCAATTTGCTCTCTTTGCTAAAAACTATTTCTTAAATATTGTTTCATATATGTGCACATACATTTTTTAAGAAATTTTTTTTGACCACTGAAAAGTATTCCATTGCAGAGGTAAACAATAACTTAGGAGAATATTCTTTGCATGGAGAATATTCTTTATGCAAAGCCAAAGAAGGCAAAAAGGCTGAGTTATAAGAAAAAGAATCATTGGAGTCTAACTCTTAGGTAAGAGGGCAGGAATGAGTAAGAATTTTGCAGTAATCTCCATAAACGTGAAGCTTAGGATCTCAAAGCACTTGATCATTTGAAGAAAATGAAGACAAAACAAAAAGCATGATGTCAAGTGAAATGTTCCCAGCCGTCAAAATCAAAGAATATAATATAATCACAAAGTCTGCCTTTTCAATTCCTTGCAGGCAAGGACTGGGTTCTAAAACTATGCCACTCAGGAGGTAAATATAAACAATTCACTACCGCAAAAACAATCCAGGTGACCATTGTAAAAATAAATGAATTTTTGTTTGTTTTTTTTCTTTCTGTGACCTACAGTCATGGTGATATATTTGATCAATAGCTAGAAATTTCCAGCTTATTTTCTTTTTTGAATATTTTGAGATCAGCTGAGTGGTTTAGAAAACAGATTAAAATCTTCCTATTCTTTCCCTAGCTGTCATGAAAAAACAAACAAAAACAAACAAGCAAAAAAGCAATTATCTTAGGCAACGGAAAGTCCTAGTATTAGCAGGAAGAAAAAGTGACCTTTGAGGGGAAAAAATCTTAGGTTTTCTCGTTTTGTTTTGTTTTCCCAAAATAAGGTAAATCTATTAGATGTATGCGCTGCTTGACCCCCGTGGACCATCCCTGAGTTTATTTAAGTAGTTACTATGGCAACCACCCACGCTTTAAGTAGCTGAGCTTGAGTATTGTGGAAAATAGCTTGCTGAGCTTCTGTCTGGCTCCCATGATCATTTCCTGTACCCTGATCATTCTCTGTACCCTGGAGAATAATGGTTTTTGTTCTCCTTTATTTTTCTTTAAATATTTATTTATTTATTTATTTATTTATTTATTTATTTATTTGAGAGGGGCAGGAGAGAGGCAGAGGGAAAAGGAGAGGGAGATAAGCAGACTCCCCACTGAGCACAGAGCCCAATGACTGGGAGAAGGGCGGGGAGCTCCATCTCAAGACCATGAGATCACAACCTGAGAGCCAAAATCGAGTCTAATGCTTAACCAACTGAGCCACCCAGGAGCCCCTGTTCTCCTTTATTTAAAGAAAACACACACATACACACACATCACACGCACTTTTTTTTTTAAGATCTTATTTATTTATTCATGAGAGACACAGAGAGAGAGGGGCAGAGATACAGGCAGAGGGAGAAGCAGGGTCCATGCAGGGAGCCCGACGTGGGACTCGGTCCTGGGTCCCCAGGATCAGACCCTGGGCTGAAGATGGTGCTAAACCACTGAGCTACCCGGGCTGCCCCCACACACTACTTTTTAGATGACATGATAAAGTAATGAAAATATAACGGTTGCCATTTGAGTCTGCTGGCACCCCAACCCTGTGAGATATGGGATAATTTCAGGAACCAGAGGAGTGCAGTGAAGAAACCCCAGTGGGGACAGTACACTTAGCCACTGCCCCCACCTCTTACCTTCTTCCTTTCCCCATCAGCACAGTGCCCACCCCTCAAGGGCTCACCATGACCATCAGGTCACAGAGCTGCTGATGTAGAGGCAGCCCAAAGTAATAAGAAAAGGCAGCTCTGAGGACAGATCTGGACTTTACCACTTTGCAACCTTAGGCAACTTACTTAACTTCTTGGGGCATGGCTTTTGTTGTTGCTTTATGGGGTTTCACTGCAGGGGAGATTCTCATTTCTAAAAATAGTTCTAATTATTTATAATTAAATAAATATTGTGAGAATTCAATGAGCTAATATGAAGCACTTAATCTGAGATGTTTTATCCAGTAAGCATGTCTATAGTGTTTCCTGTGCACAAGATACAAATTTTACTTAAAAATAAAGAAACAAACAAACCCAGAAGAAAAAAGACAACTGGAAAACCATAAAAACAGATACATTTACAGAGAATAGATTACTCAAACACCGCCATGTGCCAAGCCAATTAGGTAGACCTTGGCCAGCTTCTGTGAAATTCTTCCTCCTTCCCAAATCCATCCTCGACTATGTTTTTCTTCTATTTTGTATCTGCCCCTGATCCCCTGTATGTTCATCCCTGGTCCCAGGCTCCGAATGGAAGGTACTTCCCTGGCTGACCTGAAAGGCCTCTTAGCTGAGGGAGCAATCTGCTTCTACCAAGCTCTATACGACCGAGGACATATATGTCTTCCCTGGAAATCCTGTCTCTGTCCCTTTACCCACTTCTCACTGATCCATCTCCTCTGTTGGAAGATTTCACTGGCAGGTAGCTGAGATTGATCTATGGTTTGGTGAAGTTCAGTGTTTTGCTTATTGTTCTAAATGAATATCTTTGCATGTGTTTCCCGAAAATCAATGTCTGAGGAGTAAGGATTACTGAGGATCAGATGCTCATGATGCACTGATTCCTTGACTCACTTGGCCAATCTGGGTGGAAACCCACCCTTCTGATAGTGTAGGATAACCTACCTGATCCACCACCAAGAATGTTAAGAATGTCCTGTTTCCATCCTCACTAGCCTTTAATACTAGGAAGTTTTCTTTCTTCACATTTTCATCCTCTGATCTACACCACCAGGCAGATTCACTGGCTGCCTCCGAGTACAATAGTTCAAGAAACCGTAGTGTTAAGCCACAGGAAGGAGAAAGTACTAGTAAATGCATTCTTTCATTATTAAAAATTAATTCTGGTGATTATTTTTACCAACAAAGTACCTGTGGCTATAATTTGCTTGAACAGCATGATGAGAACCCACCAATTCCCTTCTCCAAGGTGACTTCAGCTCTTAGCTCAGTGGCTGAGAACTTGTGACTGATAAGTCAATAGCATTCACAGACCAAGATCAGATGGCCAATTTTGGTTTCCTCCCAGGATCTCCTGAATGTACTGTCACTCAGTGCACATTTTCTCTCTTCCAGGCTCCTGAAGAGAACACACTATCCAAATCCTTTCAATGGAGTGCCAGAACTATTGGAAACATTTTTCTTACGCACTCGCTATAAGAGTATTTTATTTTTATGTCGTTTTATAGTTGTAAAAGTTTGTTATTTATGATCTCATTTGATCAGCAAACAGCCCCCCTTCTCTGCAGGAGAATCCACTCCACTACTTGAAGGGCATGAGCAGAACGGGGCTTAGCTCAGGTCTTCTGACTCTTCATCCAGAATATTTTCTAAAATATTAAATGCCAATGAGAAACAAGTAAGGGACAGAATTCTTAAGAAGAGAAAAGCATTGTGTCCTCCAAATCTTCACTATGGAAAAGTTTCAAAGAGCACCTTGAGTCTAGAGTTCTACATGCTGTGCCTATCTTACTCACAAATTAATTTATCTCTCTCAATCTCCATACTAGAACCCAGGACAGATGCAAAGGAAAGCCATCAGTAGTCACCCTCCATGATGAGATTTGCCTGAAGCTGCTGGGGAAACCTGGCTGCCAACTGGCAATAGCCCAATAGCCAGGATTCTTACCTCCTTAATCATGTTAACCATTTTATCATCAGATGACGTCTCTCTATCCTCGACCAAGTCCTGTAGCCCTGCTCATTCCACTTGTTCAGCATCTTAGCATTGCCAGATGCCTAACGAGATCATATCATGAAAGAATAATAAATTGTCTTGTGGGTTTTGGTTGGCATGTACAAAGAAAACATGTGTGTTATATTTGGGTAATTTGTATTCAACAGGCCATGCAACTCTAAGAGTTAAATATAAGAGTGAAAATATCTGTAATGATATGTCACTTTGCCCCCAATTAAAAAAAAAATCCCTGTCTTTTTCAAAGGATTTGGGAACTTCTTCTGAGCTTCTCATGACATCCAGCTCCCCTGTCACTTAGGACACTCAATAAGTGCCTCTGTGATCCTCCTAACCCAGGTCAGTTACATATGTCCATAGAGTGTTAAGGGTGACAACTCAGAAATGACTGGTAACTCATGAGGAATGAAGTTGGCTGAAGATACTTCCTCCTTAACAATAAATAAGTTTTCATTGGACCATTCTACAGTCCCTAAGATATTCTGTCTTCTTCCAGAGATATTATTCCATCATGCAGGAACAAACGTACGGGCCTCACAGCGGGACACAAGGAGCCAGTAACTTTGCAGAAGTCAGCATGGTGGGAGAGGAAACTAGTGACGCACTTTCTCTCCACCATATGCTATCAAATTAGCCAGATCCTGTGTGCTCAGAATTGGCAGAGCTTCCTCTGCTGCTGGATACATTGGACAGTAGCTCACAGCCACGCAGCTACCTTGATAATTAGGTGGTGTCCCTGCCAACTTTTGCAATCTGCCCTCTAGGAGGCAGCCAGCCAAAGCATGCCTCTGTGGCCATGTGTGAGCCCATGTGGATGATTCTTACATTCTTGTATGTGAGCCTTTCCTGCCCCACACAAATCCCCCAAGTGTGAGAAGCTCTCTTCACACATAGCAGAACTTTCTACATTCAACATAATGTAAGTGCCAAATGGGAAACATCCTGGCTTGGTTACTCGTGGGCTCCTCTGCAGGCATCACTTCCCATTGCCATAGTCATGTTCAGCAAGGTATTAGGAGCACGATTTTTAACATGGAGAGTTCTGAAGTCAGATAAAGCATATCCATGCCTGTGATTGAGATGGGCTTCAAACATAGATCACAGTAATGGTTGTTGTGAACTACACGGAGTCTCTTATTTATATGTTATGTCCTGCCTTATTGCTGGTCCCTTAGCTGCCTCCCATGCTGGCATGGTTAAGAAGGATTAAAGGAGGAGCTAGGTGGGGAAAGTGGTGGTATGAGGGCAAGCAGTAATAACAGATCACCTGGGCCCTAGCCACCCACACCCCACCATTGAAAGGGGAAAGGAAGAGATGTGTACAGTTAGGAGTGAAACATTCAAATGTGTGGGATATCTTTGTTCATTTATTTGTCTATTCAATAAGTGCTTAGTACCTGCTGGATACCAGACACCACAAGAAACAAAACAGATAGTAACCCCACGGAACTTTCATTCTAGCAGAGTAGACAAAAATAAGTAATGTAGATAAGGAGAGGACAGGTCAGATGGAGATAAGTGCTGGGAAGGAAAAAATTAAGCAGGAGAGGTGCCTTTCAGACAGAGTGGCCCTGAGAAGCCACACTGAGAAGTCTTTGGGTAAAGACCTGAAGGAGGTGAGGGAGTAAGGTTTGCAGCTGTCCAGGGGAGAAGGGTTCAGGCAGATGCAATGAGTGCAAAGTCCCTGGGGCATACCTGGTATGTTTAAGGTATAGCCCAAGGGCATGTGTGGCCAGAACAGGGCGATGGGTCCCAGAGTGAATGGAACCAGTGATGACAGGCCTGGACAGCACTGTGGGTTT
The DNA here is from genome assembly GCF_053574225.1 of Canis aureus. Lineage (NCBI taxonomy): Eukaryota > Metazoa > Chordata > Mammalia > Carnivora > Canidae > Canis > Canis aureus. Next base: position 10,649,227 of record NC_135616.1, read on the forward strand.
TGCTGTGGGAGATGGGAAGATATGAGAAGGCTTTAAGGAGAGGAGTGGCCCTGTCAGAGAATTTCTCTGGCTGCTTTTTGGAGAAGAAACTAAAGGGGAACAAGGTTAGAAACAGGGGAAGGCTAAGACAGCATTCCAGAGGAGGCGTAACGAGGGCCTGGATGGTGGCAGCATCAGGAGCCGGTGGTCAGACGCTGCCTCTCTTCTGAAGGCAGAGCTGGTGGGGATCAGAAGGGATCAGATGGGGATCAGAAGAAAGAACCAAAGTGAGAGTTCTGGCCCCAGTGGGGAGGGGGAAGTGTGAGATGGACAGATATGGGAGGAAAGGATGGGAGGAAGCTTCCTTCTGCATATTCAAGTGTATACAACCAATCAGAAATCCAAAAAGACACTTACTGGCAACTTTGTTAAAGGCCCGACAACTTAGGCCAGGGAAGATGATGAAGACGAGACGTGCCTCCCCTCGGGCATCTTACCTGCAGTACCAGGGACTCCCCAAAGCCCATAGGTGTCATGTGGAGTCGAAGACACCTCCACTGCTAGCAAAGAGTGGGGACAGTCCCCAAAGAGGGTTGTTTTTTTTTTTTTTTTAGATTTATTTATCTATTTGAGAGAGAGAGAGAGAGCAGCAGGGAGGGTGGAGGGAGAGGGAGAGAGAATCCATCCTCAAGCAGATTCCCCACTGAGCTGGGAGCCCAACGTGGAGCTCGATCCCACAACCCTGAGATCATGACCTGAGCCAAAACCAAGAGTCGGACACTCAACCAGCTGAGCCACCCAGGCGCCCCCACCCTAAGCCCCCGCCAAATAGGGTTTTAGTGGGATTTCATTTATGTCTTTCTTTTTTTTTTTTTTAATGTTTATTTATTTATGATAGTCACAGAGAGAGAAAGAGAGAGAGGCAGAGACACAGGCAGAGGGAGAAGCAGGCTCCATGCACCGGAAGCCCGATGTGGGATTCGATCCCGGGTCTCCAGGATCGTGCCCTGGGCCAAAGGCAGGCGCCAAACCCCTGCGCCACCCAGGGATCCCCATTTATGTCTTTCTTTTACAAAATTGCCTGTGGAGTATATAGGAAAAACAGTGACTTTTAAAAATCTGAATCGATAATTATTTCAGAAAATTATAAATGCTATAATAATTTCTTACAAAATAGGTCCTAGTGCAAGCTAAGGCTCCGCATCACTGTTTCCTACTGTCTTCCCAAGCTTAGTCACTAACCCAAGGTCAAGCTTCTCTACAAGGTGCTACCAACTCAGTGCTCCAAAGAGGACCTATCCTGCTCTGGGCCACTAAACATTAGAAATATCAAGCCAGAATCTCTTCTGCGTAGTCCAGGCCCCATGAAACATGACCTCGCAGAACAACTACCAATAAGTCTAAGAATCTGCCCATTTTTACCATAACCCACCTGGCCACAGGTGAGAGACAAGGCTGGAACCCCCACCACAGAGCAGCAAGTTCCAAATGGGTAGAGTCGGACATAGGCCGTCCAGTCCTTCGGCTAGGCCATCTTGCTAAGTCACATGGTCTGTCTTAACAGGGTTCCCTAGAAATGAAACCTGAAGCAACACTTCCATGCTCTCCATGGAAGGAGGAGGAGGAAGAATGAAGGGAGGGAGGTGTGAAGCTGGGAAGAAGGCAAAGCAAACACAATGTGAGATGGTACCAGGTGGGCCAGTGCTTTGTGGGAAAACCTACCTGCTCGTGTGGTTCCCTGTGATGTCTCTGGAGAGCAATATGGAATCCCCTTATGCTGGAACAGTCCATCAGAGAGAGAGAGGCAGGCAGTTCATCCGCTAGCTCCTTCCAGTTCTGGTCTTTCAGTGGTCAACACTTGCTCCACAGGGTATTAACCGGTCCACACATCTGAGTGGCAATATTTGGCCCCTCCCATCACCCAGGAAGGAAGCCTGAGTGTCCCCAGGCCCAATGGTTTATGGGGAACAGAGGCTGAGGGGTCAGGCGGGGCCCAAAGGATGTAACAAGTGCATCGGCATGATCCAGCACATTATCCTAGCAGTTGAGCTAATTCATGCTCAATCTGGGTTGACCCCAGTACCCAGGGAATCCAGTCTGTGTCAGGAGGCATGGGAGGAGTGACTTCGGGCAGTAGTGACACATGCTGTCAGGTCAATGGAGTCACCCTGTCCCTCCTGGTCTGCAGTGGATGCTGGGCCAGGAAGTGAATAACAGAGCTCAGGGTCCCACTTCCAGGGTAGAAGAGGTTGAGGAGCGACGGGAAAGGGCATAATCGCCACCAACAGGATCAGTATGACACCAAGGCCGAATGTCCCATCGTAATGTCTTAAGTACACACAGCTCGGCTTAGGGAAAACTGCTGCCCTGTAGACCTGTGAGGACCCAGGGCCAGCCCATCATGCAGCTGGGGCATGGCTTCCTGGGAGAAGACACTGCCACGCTGGATATGGATCCAGTTAGAGTCCTAGGCAGCTGAAGGTGGAGGGTCCCCTGTGAGAAGGTGGGAGCGCTTGAGAGCTGACACATTGCTTTGCTATTAAAAATGATAAATTGTGGGGCGGCCCCAATGGCTTAGTGGTTTAGTGCCGCCTTCAGACCAGGGTGTGATCCTGGAGACCAGGGATCCCACTTCAGGCTCCCTGAATGGAGCCTGCTTCTCTCTCTGTTTCTAATAAATAAATAAAATCTTAAAAAAAAAAAAAAAAAAAAAAAAAAGATAAATTGCGAGGATCCCTGGCTGGCTCAGTGGTTTAGCGCCTGCCTTCAGCCCAGGGCCTGATCCTGGAGTCCCGGGATCAAGTCCTACGTCAGGCTCCCTGCATGGAGCCTGCTTCTCCCTCTGCCTGTGTCTCTACCTCTGTGTGTGTGTGTGTGTCTCTCATGAATAAATAAGTAAAATCTTAAAAAGTAAAAAAATAAATAAAAATGATAATTTAAAAAAAAAAAAAAAAAAAAAAGGTTATTTATTTATTCATGGGAGACGCACACAGAGAGGCAGAGACATAGGCAGAGGGAGAAGCAGGCTCTCTGCGGGGAGCCCGACGCAGAACTCAATCCCAGGCCCCCAGGATCAGGCTTGAGCCCAAGGCAGACGCTCAACCACTGAGCCACCCAGGCACCCCAATTGCCTATTTTCCATTTTAATTGTGCTTCCTTTTAATTGCTCATCCTGAGCAATGGGCTTTAAACTGCTGAGATTGTCATACTTTCTAGGAAAATAGATTTTAATTCACATAAAATACATGGCCACTTATGTATAATACCAGGTATTACATAATGATTGTCACTGACACCCATGTCAATATTCTCTGTGTTTGTGCCTGACTAAGGTTTCTATCAACATCCACCACCACCTCCTGCTTCACGCACAAATACGCACACACATATATCATCTTGTTTCAGTGGGTGGAATCATGCAACACAGACTAAATTGGACAGCCCTGGATTCAAGCCAGCTTTGTGAGTCCATAGCCCACTGTTCTTAGGAGCCACTTTGCGCTTTCTAACGCCACTGCAGTAACAAATGTGTATAAAATTAGGAGGAAAAAATGCTACTTTTCACAGCTTTCCCATCTATGCTGATTCCTAGTGAGTACCACTACGCTACACTGAGCCAATTTTGATTAGTAATTATCATCATGCCTTGCAAAGTTGCTAGAAGATAAGGTGCTTGTCAAGTATATTATTACAATGCCTGTACCTCCTTTTCCAAAGGATATCATTTTTCATATCCTGATGAGCTGCCACCAATTCCCCACCTGTTCTCTGGAAACATCATCATAGTTGACAGGTCTTTATTGCCTCAGCCCAAAAGCCATGCCCATGGCATACCATGGAGGTGAACCTGCACTAATTGATTCTGTCATTTCTAAGAGGCAGAAACCGCATCTGCAGGAGCCTGGTTGGTTCTTTTGTTTTAATGAAGCAAAAGTATCTTCCATGTTTGTCTGTGCCTGTCTGCAAAGTGACAGTGATTTATCTCATGCTGAAAGCAAGTTCAGGGGACTCCTTGAGCAGCACATAAATCTACCAACCCCCTGTGACAGGTGCTGAAGTCCTGCCAGATACCCTCACAATGAGTCCTTCAGAGGAAACCTTGCTCACCTCCCAATCCCGAAAACTTAGTGCCCGATTCGCGATCCCTCTGTCCCCGCACCCCCCCACCCCCCAGATTCCCTTTCCAGGTTCTGTTGCGGCCATATCGTGTTTAAAAGAAATGCAAGCAAATACACTTCCACTTCCTTCAGTTAAATCTAGTGTCTGCCTCCTGCTTTCCCTGTACAAGCTAGATAATAATCACAATCCAATCAACTTCCTCATTTTAGAGACTAGAGAAACAAAGTCTCAGGGAGATTTTGAAACTGTCTGTACAAAGAAGTAGCATCCTTCACCCAGGACCTGCTTGTTCTACAACTAAACAAAGAGAATGAAGCTCATTCTAAAATCCCCTTGGAGATTTAGAATTTTAAATGTTTCCACTGATTCTAAGGTATGATTTGGGGGCCAAGAGGCATCTCCCCAAACTAAAAACTAACCATACTTAGTTAGCCATTAGGAACTTGTCAATATTTGCCTACATTTGGATTAAAAGAATCTTCTCTGACTCTGAAATAACTTATGTACCAGACTTACTGCTCACAATAGTTTCCAAAGTACCGCTTCTGACAAGTAAAAATATTATTGCCAGGTACCTAAATTCTGATATTTCCTTATTGTTTTTTATTCATTCAAACCTATTTTTTTCTCAGTGTGACGCCTATGTCACTTCTTTTGTATTTGTCTCTAACTCTTTGATCCTCATCACTCTTGAGATCACTCACATCTTCCCAAATGCCACAGACAAGGGACATTTCTGAATTCTCATCTTTTTTGACATATCTATGGTATTTTGTGCTGTTGACCATGATCTTGAAACTCTTCTGTTAGCTTGAGTGACACGCCTCTCTCTTTTCTCTCCTAAACATCACCATTCTCTCTCCGTGTCTTTTAGAGACTCCCTCTTTCCCCATCCTTTCAGTTACTGCCATGCCCTTCTATGCTTCTCCCTCCATCATTGTCTCTTCTCATTGCAACGCTCTCTTTATTTAAGGACTTATTTATTTGAGAGAGAGCATGCACACACATTAGCTGGGGGAAGGGTAGAGGGAGAGGGAGAAAGAGAATGTTAGGCAGACTCCCCACTGAGCATGGAGCCCAACAAGAGATCAACGGGGGCTCAATCCCACAGCCCTGAGATCAGGACCTGAGCCAAAACCAAGAGTCAGATGCTTAACTGATTGAGCCACCAGGAGCCTAAATGCACCCTTTAGACAATACCAGTTACGTCTGTAGATTTTCGCATTGTCCTTGTTTTGTTTTGTTTTAAGATTTTATTTATTTATTCATAGAGACACAGAGAGAGAGAGAGAGGCAGAGACACAGGCAGAGGGAGAAGCTGGCTCCATGCCGGGAGCCCTACATGGGACTCAATCCAGGGTCTCCAGGATCACACCCCAGGCTGCAGGTGGCACCAAACCGCTGCACCACCGGGGCTGCCCTGTCCTCCTCAGCCCAGGCCTTCCTGAGCGGTACAACTTTTAGAAGTTTCCAGCTACCTCTGAATGATTTGCTGGCAATTAAGTATTGAAAGCTTCACAACTGGTCTCTTTGCTCTCACCAGCCCTTACCTGTCCCCTCTTCTCCGCTTCCTATTTCCATGAATGACATGTCCATGCAAAGCCTCGCCAAGTTACACACCCAGCCTCCTCTTTGCCATCTCTCTTTCTTCTAGTTTCTATTTCAGTAGGTTATGAAGGTTAATTCCTGTTAATTATCTCCCCTAAAAATTTCTCTGATAAATATTTCTCTAATAAATTCTCTTCTTTATCAGATTCTTCTGAAAGGCTTTTGCTACAGGGTCTCTGTGTTGTGACATTTGTCTACATGTCACTCTCCCCTTCTAGACTAGGAACTAGGACTAGACTGGTAGCTAAGACTCTTCTACCAATCTGTTTCTTCAGAGACTCGCACCGAGGTGTGTGTCCACAATAGGTACTAATTTAATTTTCGTGTGAATGAATCATACAATAAATGTACCATCAATGACATTAAAAGATTTTTGATAATGGAAAAAAATTAGCTATAATATCACCACACAACAGGGGTGGTTTTGTTGTTCTTTGTTATCAAGTCTTTTCAATGTTTTGTCTGTAGGCACACATTTTTTCGGTAGTTATAATAATAACAGATATAATTTTGTGTTCTGTTTTTCACTGAAACATTGATTCATAACCATTTCCCCGTGTGCTTAAGGGGGCTTTATAGTCATTGTTTGTAATGGCTACATTATATGGCAAAAGTAATTCTGGAATGATAGTGACAGGATTGCCAAACCAACCCGTAAGGATTATATCTGATAAACAAAGCTGAGTGCCAGAGGAGCCTGCCAAAGTATAATGACTTTGAAAAACTACTTATCTCAAAGCCCAAATTTTCCTATTTGCCAAATAAACCTAATCACAGTTGTTTGCAACCCTCAGAAGGTGTCGTACAAGTAGAAATTATTTTTAGTATCTTATAGGTTTGAAATATGTTTGCAGGAAAGAAATAAGTCACTTTTCCTATCTCTGCCTTTGAAGGCAGAGTAGAGTAGTGATAACCTACCTTCCCAGAGCAGCAAGAGTGAGAGGATCAAGTGGGGAAAGCCAGGCAAAAACATTTAATTTCCTCTGTTGTTTGGAGTCATTATTTTCATCTTTTAGAAGTTTTCCCCCTGCCTTTCCCCAAAATAGTAGCATCTTTGCCTGAAATGATCCAGTTTTAGCAAGGAATTATCCCCAGTCCAATTCTCATGTTTTGGATGATGACAGAGAGTTCTGGAAACCCTAGGCAATATAAAAGTCCACATATCCTTCTTCTCCATGGCCCTTCCAGAATGGCTTATTTCTGGCAAAATTTGGAGTCAAAAAAAGTCCAAACTTTGAGTGATTTTCCATGAACTCTTCAGGAGAAATGAAAATCGGTAAGAATGGAAAAACCTCTCAGAATATAGGGAAGTCCCCCTGTCCTCATAACAATATTATATTCGTATGATTCATCTGTTAAATAATACTAGGCACGGTGAAATCATAAGGAAATCCACTATGTTAATATAAGCTCATTTTCCTCGTTTATTTAATGTGACAATATATCTCTGCCAAAAAAAGACAAAGCCATTTTGTGATGTTCCTGCTTTGATTATCATTTTCCCTGAACTTTGTTTCAGAAACATAAATTGTTCAACAATGCTCATTACCTCTGCTGGTTGCCTTAAACAACCAGGCTTAATTCTCTAATTTTTTCTCAAAATCCACTATAATAGCCATTTTCGTTTATGACAATGTGAAAGTGCAAATGAGACACTCCCTGAAATCTTTTGTAAATTGCTTTCCCCATTGAAATAGACATATTTACCATTCTTTTTTTTTTAATGTTGATGGCATATACTTAACACATACAGCATGATGATTTAATAAACATGCATAGGGAAATGACTTTGACAGTCAAGCTAATTAACCTATCACCTCCTCACCTAGTTACTATTATTTTGTGGTGAGAACACCTGAAGTCTACTCTCAGCATATTTCCAGTATTCGAGAGACTATTATTAACCATAATCATCATGCTGTGCATTAACTCTCTAGACTTATTCATTCTACATAACTGCAAATTTGTGCCCTTTGACCAATATCTCCCCATTTACCTCACCCCCCAGCTACTCTCTGTTTCTATAAATTGACATTAGATTCCACAGGTAAGAGAGATTATGTGGTATTTGTCTTTCTGTGCCTATTTTGCCACAATGCTTTAACCTTAAGTTATAAGCCGGCATTCATCACTAATATCAAGTTTTATAAGACATCACCTGCAAAAGCCTTCTTTTATGCAAACTATGCAATGCCTGAAAGCAACTTACAAATGAAAATTGTCTTAATTTACTCACATTGCCCATTATCTTAGCTTATTTTTGAGGGATATCTAAAAGGCTTGGTTTTGTTCAATGAGGGCCTCAAGTTCTCACCTGTCACAGGAGAAGATGACTCAAATGCTGAGACTTTCTCGTTCGAGTCAAGCACCGTTAAAGTCTGTGGATTTCCTGTTGGCATACAGCTCAGTCCAAACCTCTCCTTAGATTTTTCTAGTGGGTGGCACTCAAACCACTAGTAGCCTTCTCCACTGAGGACACATCTCCTTATCAGAAAAAGATTTACTTATTGAACACACTCTTTGTAATTTTTACTCATTTGTTCTCATTAGATATTAGCATATTTTAACACACACTCAAAACATTCTAAAATCTTCTAGCAAATGAATAACCTTTATCCCCTTTTCTAAAAGGTCAAGTTTTATGTAACATATCAGACTTCAGTGATAGGGGCTCCATTCATCCTGTAAAAATCTATCAGACAGATATGCACAAATTTTCCTATATCTGGGAATCAGTACTGAGGTACATTCTTAATATTTCTTCTGGGTTTGTTTCTATTATCTGTAGCTACTTTATGTTTTCTAGTATTAAATATGTGACTAGTCATCATTATAAAAGTCAAATGGAAGCATTCAGCCCAAAATGATGCACTGGAGCCATTAACCTCTGTGGAAAGTAGTATAATGACCCCCAAAGATGTCCATGTCCTAATCCCCAGATCCTGTGGCTGTGACCTTACATGGCAAAGGGGACTTTGCACATGGGATTAAGTTATGGATCTTGAGACAGAAATTTAACCACAGGGGGTCTATAAAAAGGGAGGCAAGAGGGTCAGAGTCAAAGAAGAAGATGTCAATAGAAGCAAAGATCAGAAAGAGAGAGAGAGAGATTGGGTGCTACTTTGCTGGCTTTGAAGATGAAGAAAGGGGCCACAGGTCAAGGAATACAGGCTGTCTCTAGGCAGCAAAAAGACAAGGGACCAGATTTTCCTCTAAAGTATCCATAAGCAAAAAAAAAAAAAAAAAAAAGTATCCATAAGCAACAGAAAACTCAGCCTTGATTGTGGTCCATAAGACCCACTTTGGACTTCCCACCTCTAGAACAGTAAGATAATAAATTTGTGGGATAATTTTAAAGTCATTTACATATAATGCAATTATTGATATGACTGGACCTAGGTTTATAATGTTATTATGATTTTGTTTTACTCTGATTTCTGTTTTTCTGTGTCTTCTTTGCTGTGTTCCTTTGAATTATTTGAATACGGCTAGTATTCACTTTGTCTATTGGTTCTTTACTCTGTATAGAGAATTTAATGTCCTATATTAAAGGATTACAGGATTACAAAATACATACCTTTCTATATCCTACTTAATATTAATGAATATCTCCTCCAAAAATATAACACTCTACTTTCCTCCTTTTTTGTTGGAATCATCATGTATATTACACTTTCATACACTAAAAAATCCCTATTTCATACACTAAAAACCATAAATGATTCGACATTTGCTTTCAACATAAATATTTTAAAGATCTTGAGGTAAAAAAAAAAAAAATACTGTCTTTAGCCAGATAGTCACCATTTTAGTTGTTCTTCCTCAACTCTTCATGTTCCAGTTTTCCCTCTGATATCATGATCATTCGCTCTGAAAACCTTCCTTTAGCATTTTTTTTCTTAAAGCTGATCTACTAGGGATTAATTCTAAGTCTGTGTTTTTTAAGTCACTAAATCTGTGGTAATTTGTTACAGCAGCCATAGGATACTAATACAAGCGCTCATTCAGAACAACTTACGTCAATGAAAGGATATAGACACAAATAAAATAAGTACATAATTGTCGCACAGATTATGAAGAATATGAAAAGGGAAGGCCATTATTTTCACAGTTCCTAAAGTGAGGTGGATATTTAAAAAGGGAGGCAGGGCATTGGAATTCACTTTATAAATCTGGAAAAGGCCCTGAAGCAGGAGTGTGGTCATCTCATACAAGGAGCTGCAGAAAGGCAATTGGGTGGCAGGAAACCAGGAGGCCAATGGTTGGCCAGGAGACCAAGGAGGCTAGCAGAGCCCTTGTCAGGGGCAGTTTACAGGCTTTGCTGAGAACCTGGAATTTTATAACACTCCCAGAGCTCATTTTCTTCTTGATTTAGTTTTTAACAAGATAAGATTTTCAGAATGGCCTTCCCCTAGCTCTGGCACCGTGCTCTGGCTCCAGGTCTGGCCCCAGCTCTGCACATTTTCCTTGTCAGCTGCAGCCCTGTGTGGGCGCCCTGAAGTGCAACGTGGGGGTGGTGGAGCTGGGCAGGAGTGGGGCCCGTCATTAGAGTCCTAATCACAGAACACACTGACACTGTGGGTGGCTTGCCGTTGATTGGAAGAAAATATCTTCATCGTTTGGACACCTGAACAGATGAGTAAAAATAGAATCTCCAGGATTTTTAAAAAATAAAATACACGCAGAGCAGATCCAAATCTCCCCTGAGACTGTAACAGCTTGAGAAAAAAAAAGAAGAAAATGGAGAACAAACACTGATAGAAAACTAGAGAAGAGGATGGTAATTCCACAGACCCCAGGTTGCCGCTGGGGGTGGAGGGAGTTGGGGGGAGCTAGCTGGGGGGGCCGAGCAGCCCAGGTAGACATGTTGTTCTGCTGCCTTAAATGTGGAATGAGCCACTTCCAGGAATCCCAGGGTGTGGTACCCAGAGACACTATGGTTTGAAGGCCTTCTCCCTTTATCTACCCCCTTACACACATGTGTGCAAACATACACACAGTTCATTTCTTTCCACTCTAGTCTTTGGAGATGACTCCTATTGTGGATAAAAGATCACTTGTGTTGAACACTCAAGATCTATTTACAAAAAGAAATGATTACACCAGGCAGGGGCCAAGGCAGGAACAACCTTACCTCGGTGCTTGAATCATCCATTTTACATTAAGAAAACACATAGTATTCCTACCGCCACCACCATCACCACTCCTTCCAGAAATTGCTTTGGGATCCATAGGATAGGAAGAGCCTTATGTCCACATAAGCATGTATGTGAATACAAGTAAGCAACTTCAAAAGATATTACCTTTTTTAAAGATTTATTTCCTAGAGCATGTGTGGTGGGGAGGGGCAGAAGAATCTCTCAAGCAGACTGTCTGCTGAGCCAGGAGTCTAATGCGGGGCTCAATCTCATGACCCTGAGATGATCATGACCTGAGCCAAAATCAAGAATCAGATGCTTAACCAACTGAGCTACCCAGGCACCCCGAAAAGATACTATTTTTCTTATAACTGTATTAATATGAAATATACATATACAATTTGCCCATTTTAAATGTACGGTACAATGGTTTTTGTACATTCACAGTTGTGCAACCACCACCACAATCAACTATAGAAAATTTTTATTATCCCAAAACAACATGCCTCATTTCCCAGTTCCTTTTCTGGACCTCTACAAACCTCAATCTCCTTTCTGTCTCTACAGATTTGCCTATTCTGGACATTTTTGTTATATGTGATCCTTTGTGACCAACTTCTTTCATTTAGCATGTCCTCAATGTTAATCCATGTTGTAGAATATATTGGTATGTCATTTCTTTTTATGGCTCAATATTATTCCAGTGTTTGAACGTACTACATTTTATTTATGCATTCATCAATTTATAGACTTTTGGACTGTTTTCATGTTTTTGCTTTGCTATGAATAATGCTACTATGAACATTTGTGTACAGGTTTCTATATGGGCATATATTTCATTTCTCCTGACTAAATACCTAGGAGTAGAAATGCTGGGCCATATGGTAAATTTATGTTTAACTTTTTGAGGAATCACTAAACTGTTTTCTAAAGTGGTTGTACTATTTGACATTCCCACCAGGTGTGTATGAAGATTCTAATTTCTATACATCCTGGCCAACATTTGTTATTATTTATATTATTGATTTAGCCATCCTAGTGGGTGTGAAGTGGTATTTCATTCTGGTTTTGATTTGCATTTCCCTGATAACTAATCATATTGAGCATCTTTTCATGTGCTTATTGACCACTTGTATAAATTCTTTGGAGAATTATCTATTCAGAACTTTTATTTTTATTAGGTTGTCTTTTTATCATTGAGTTGTACAAGTTCCTTATGTATTCTAGATACAAGTCTCTTAGCAGAGATATGATATACAAATGTTTTTATCCTATTCTATTCATCCTTAGAACTGAAGTTTTAAATTTTTATGTAGTCCAATTTATCTATATTTCCTTTGATTACTATCTTTATTACTGTAGTTTTACAGTAAGTTTTGAAACTGGGAAGTGAGTCCTCCATCTTTGTTCTTTTTCAAGATTGTTTTGTCTGTTCCAGATCCCTTGAATTTCCATAGGAATTTTAGGATCAGCTTGTCAATTTCTGCAATGAAGCCATCTTGGATTTTGATAGAGATCGCACTCAATCTGTAGATCAATTTGTGGGGTTTTGCCATCTTAACAATATTAAGCCTCCCGGGACACCTGGGTGGCTCAGCAGTTGGGTATCTGCCTTTGGCTCAGGGCATGATCCTGGAGACACGGGATCAAGTCCCACATTGGGCTCCCTGCATGGAGCCTGTCTCTCTCTCTCTCTCTCTCTCTCTGTCTCATGAATAAATAAATAAAATCTTTTAAAAATGTATTAAATATCCCGATCCATGGACATAGGATGTCTTTCCATTTATTTAGGTCTTCTTTAGTTTAATAATTCTGTAGTTCTGTGATTTCAGAGTATAAGTTTTTCACTTCTTTTGTTGAAGATAGCACTGACTATTTTATTCATCTTAATGCTATTGTGAATAGATTTTTCTTAATTTAATTTTTGGTTTGCTCATTGCTTCTATATAGAAATCTAACCAATTTGTGTATATTGGTCTTGTATCCTGAAACCTTCCTGAATAAAGGAATACCACTTTTGCCTTGGGATTAAAATATATGATTTTTTAAAAACAAGAAAATCACAGTGAGGTCAAATACATTTAAAAATAAATTTAGATATAAGTTTTAAAAAGAAGTAAAGTCATGTTCTTGTTCATAAAAATAAAGGGGAATAGTACATGAAGGTCTGCAAAGAGGTGTGATAGTTTATCACTGGAATAAAAACATTGCCAACATTTTTGTTGAGATTTTAACTTTTAGAATTTTTAACATAAAACTCTCTTGATTCTGAAGAGATTCATTTCCTTATTACCTCAACACTTGTACAACATAAGCCAAGTTTCCAGACTTGCTTAGCATCCTAGGTTAGAGGCCACCTTACAATGGCATAGTTGTTACACAACCAACTTAACAAAAACAAGAGGGGCAAGATTTAGTGGACCTTCATGAATTACTGACAATGCTTTCTTCCTAAAAACAAGCTAGGCCATTCTGAAGGCATTCTGAATCTTTGCCCATATTCTCCCAAGCTAGCCTGATGCATGTGCCATAAACAGCAGCAAATTCCTCCTTGATGACCAGTCCAATGCAACTGAATTGACCTAATGTTTCATACTTAAAACCTTGGAGAAAAAGTGAATTTCAATGACCACTGAGGCATCCATTGTACCTTCAAACCAAGATGGTTATCAGGAACAGCTTGGGATACATAGATTCTATCCAGAAATCTCTTAACTTCGTTTTTAAACAAATACGCAAGCAATAGGAACAACAAGGATAAGTGTGTTATAATTAAATTAAGGTACACAGATGTGGATCTTCCATATAGATGAGAAGTAGTTGAATCATTTAGTCTAGAAAATATGTAAATTTATTGAATCTAAAAGAATTTGAACAGTGAACAGTTTTAAATTTTTTACTTTATTTAATGATATATAATAGATAAATATATTTTAAAACTTTAAAATATCATTTGAAAATACACATGTATCCTTTGCTCCCACCAGATCCCCTTATGGACATCAATGCCGTAGATAGTCTTATCTAAGATCGCAAATATATACATTCAAGGCTAAAAAAATCGAAAGCTTCTCAAATGTCCATTAATAGGATGTTTCGATAAACTATGGAACATTTATTCCATGGGATACTATGCAACTATTAAAAATAGTGATGGCTTCTAAGTGAACAGACATAAAAAATGTACAAGAGAATTAAAAATATATATATCACATATGTATGGCTTTTGACAATTTTTTAAATCATATATTAAAAACAAATATCTCTCCATAAAGATTTTGACATATGAATGTAAATTAGAAAAAAATATATGAAAGGATTTTGTGGTAAACAGAGCGCTAACCCCTAAAGATGTCCATATCCTAATCCCAGAACCTATGAATACGGCAGAGAATTTAGGTTATCAGTCAGTTGACCTTAAAATAGGAAGATTATCCTGGATTATCTGGATAGGCTCAATGTATTCATAAGGATCCTTAGTAATTGAAAGAGGTGGCAAGAGGGTCAGCATTAGAATCAGAGTGATGGAACCTATAACAGACTAAACCTGCCTTTGCTGGCTTTGAAGATGGAGGAGGGGGCCATGAGTCAAAGAATGAAGCCCCCCGTAGAAGCAAGAAAAGGAAACAGATTCTTCTGTAAAGACTCTAGAAAGAAACAACCCTACCGATATCTTGATCTTAGTCCAGTGAGATCTGTTTCATACTCCTGCCCTCCACAACTATAAATAATAAATTTGTATTGTTTTAATCTACTAAAGTTATACTAAGTTGTTACAGCAGCAATAGGTAATGAATACAAATACATAATAAATAAGTTATTTTTAAAGGAGTAGAAATGAAGTGTAAAAGAAAAGATACTTTTGCTTTTTACACTTTATAGTTATTTGTTTTTATATGAACACATATTCCCTTTGTAATCTGAAAGATTTGCTTAAGCCTGCGGGGTTACCCATAAGAGAAGAGTGATATACAACTCTAAAAAAGAATGCACTCACTCCTCTAAGTGATTTCCTATTAAGGATGTTGAAGAGAAAAGGGATAACTTCATTCCATTTGCATCAGAGCACGCTTCCTGGTAGAAGTAGGATTTAAACTGGGTCTTAAAACATAGACATAATATTGACCACCAAAGACAGAAGAGCAGACAGTGTGAACAAAAGATACACCAGGCACTTTGGAAGACCATCAGGTTTCATTCTCAGGGTATATAGCAGAACAGCAGGACTTACAAGAGGGTTTAGGCCTGATCCCAGAGACTTGGATGAACTCTAGTGGGTACAGGCTTCATTTGCTGGGGGATATAAACCAGGGAAGGTTTTGGCATTGTGGAAAAGATTGATTGCATTACTTTTTAAGATGGATCCTTCAGTGTGGAGAGATAAAGGGAGACTGGACAGGAGAACCCCACCAGGGTCTAGGCCTTGAGATAAGGACAAAATGAGAGGGGGCAATTTGGGAGACACTGTGGAAGCCAGGTCTGGAAGGCTTAGTCACTCACCAGCTGTGGGCTGGCAAGGGAAAGAAGCAAATAACAAAATGTGCACAAGAGAGCAGGTTGGAATAAACTGAGTTTTTGATGCCAAGAGAGTCTCCTGTGTAGATGCCATGTGGGCAGCTGGGAGAAGGGTGACTTACAAAGCTGTGGGACTGGGCGGGCCACGGCTGAAAACTGGACAGCGCCCAGCAGCATCTCCAAGGGGATTCACCTCTCTGCCACACCCTCGCCCCTTCTCTCCACCCAAACACTTCCCCTGCCTGCGAGCTCAGTGTTTATCCCTAGTAGAGTGGTCATTTGTTCTTCCCATAGCTGTGCTTTCCCTCTCTATTTCATAAAGGGAGTGGCTCCAAAGTCCTGCACGCTGGCACACTCCAAAGAGTGTGCATCTCTCTCCATGTGCCACAGCTGAGCATGGGTCTCTCCCCGAACATTCCAGCTAAAAATTCCCCAGCAGCCCTGAACAGCCTGTGCTCACAGCCCACACTATTAGGAAGCCTGTTTTTATTCCTAACTAGATCCTTCCATTAGAAAGATCTGTTCTTCCCTACGTCTGCTAAACAGAGAGGCATGACCTGCTTTTTATGTGCATCCGAAAAGGTAATTAGTTCAAGACTCCAATATGCACAATTTTTCCTTTATGGACATTACATCTTTAACCAGAAATCCTTCCAAGTCTCACTGACAACAGTGCTAAGTGAGGAACTGGTAAAAAAAAAAAAAAAAAAGAGAGAGAGAAAAAAAAGAATGGACAGGACAGACTGATTATGTTGGGAGGATTCATGCCATTTGAGTTCTGCACACACGTGCACAGCCACACGTGTGTCCCTCTGATCTCAGAAAAGGATCTCCACCCCTAGGCTGTTCCATTAGATCTGAAGAACCTATTTGTCGCAAGTCTTTTCCTCTTATTATCCAGGAGAACAAGGGACCAATTATTATTAGCTTAACTGTATTATTGTACTGAAAGAAGCAGTATTTGATATCCAAATGCAAGACATTTTTCTGACCACATCTTGCTGGTTCATTTAAATTTATCACTGATTTGGAACACTTTTCAGAATTAAAATATGCTTAATGTTTACCCCCAGACATCCTTGGAATGACATTTTCATCTCCTTACTTTTACCAAAGGAGATGACCATACTGATACTGCATTAAAAATTCCAAGTAAAATGGCTGAGAATTGCCTTCTTTTCCTTACTTTCAACATGAAATAATAACAAATAGGACTCTAGGAAATGCAATGTTGTATAACCCCTGCTAGCCTCTCTACTCAGCCTTGAATGCATATTCCTCCATCATCTCCAATTCTATGAAATTACCTCCATTTTCTTTCTTGTCTTCAATATGTTCCCTTCAGTTTACTCTCTGGATGATCACTTAGAATCATATGGATTGATACTGAAGTCAGGCTCCTCCTCGGCAAGGACACATTTCATCTTGTGGTTCCCGGTCACTGCAGAATATTTTTGAATTTCTCTTTGAACATCCATGTATGGCCCTTCCCCATCCTCTGCCAAAATACCCCAGCCACATTCATGAATGCATATTTAAAGGGAAACTGAACTATCACTGAAATACAGGTTTTTAAAATATATAGGGCCTTACTAATTATATTAAAGCTAATGTGTTTACCTTTTCAAAACATAAAATTAAATTTAAAAAATAAAATGCATAGGGCCTTGAAGATGATTTTATGAGGACACATATAAAATAGTTTTCCCAAGGATCTCTTTGAATCAGTTTCTTGAAATGGCAACTGAGCAAATGCTACATAATTTCCCCTTTATCACTTTCAGGGTTAGAGAAATAGTGTGATGTCCCCAAAGAAACATACTGGCACTAGGGCAGAGGGGAGTGAATAGGAAAAGCATTTTCACTTTTAGGTTATGATGGAGAGTCAACATAGCCCCAAGAGTGGCCAAGGTCCCTAAGCAGAGAAGCCAAAAACAAGTCAAGGTGACAAGTGAATGCATGTGTTCCTCTCAGAGGTCAGTCTCTTGGATCTAGGTTGAGGCCACTAGAGCATGGGGAAATGACAAAACATGACAGGCTGCTGACTTCCTGAGAATTCATCTCATTTGACTTCCACAAACACTCGCAAATATACCCTCCTGACCTTCTAGAGCTACTTCCCTTGGAGACAGAGAGCACTAGATGGTGATTGTGAGACTGGTAACCTTTAAAAGCCAAAAATTAATTTTTCCTTTAAAATTAGCCACATGTACTCTTCTAGATTTCCAAAGATTTATATTCCTCCTCTGAATGCAATTTTTTCTTCTGAATGTGATTTTTATTCAGTGTACAATCTGTTTCGGAGGTTGATGATCCAGTATAAGAATTAAACAAACCATCCATTCTCCTCCGCCTCTCTTTTCTTTTTGCCTGGTCACTGGTCATTTGACTGCTTATTCAATCATGTGCCAGCAGGAGAACTCGGACAAGTTGATAGTTGTTATGAGAGTTGAGGTGTCTTGGCAAAATGTACAGTGAAGCGAGAGTACCAGTTCAGGATTCAGAGGACTAGTTTCAAGCTGTGCCTATACCACTTACCAGATTAGACAACAAATGTGGTGGCTGCCCTGAATTTGGCCTTGGAGATCAAACTCATCCTAGATTGAAACAGCAGCTGGTGTAACTGTGGGCAGGTGAATTAACATAAGTCAATTATCTAGACATTGGGAATGATAATGACACCTATCATATAGCATTGTAATAAAACAATTCACCTAGAAAGCACCAGATACAGGGCTGATATGCAAGAGGTAACTTGTTATCACAGTTGTATAAAATCAAACGTGGCCCTTTTTTGTCTTCAGTTCCCTAATCTGCAAAATAATGCGTACTCCACAGAACTGTGAGCATTATCCTATTTGATAAAAGTTTCATGTACATAAATGCCAATAAAGCACTAGCTATAGCAACTTCTAAAAAATCTGAGTGAGAAGAACTGTAAGAATCTCATAGACTACTTTGGGAAACTATTATGCATTGCAGCTGAACCAGCACTGTCAGAAGAGAAGCCCAACCTCATCAAGAAGAGCAAGGAGTAATAAGACCCCATAGGAGATGCCTGCACAGACAAGCAGGGTGGCTTGCCACAACTCCATAGTTGCCAAAAGTGAACTCTGAAATGTAATAAATTGGAGCAAAATTGTTTATTAGTCACAGCATAGCAAACAGGTCATACTGGCTCCCAAATCTGCTGGGCAACATGATGGGCCTACATGGAGACAACTCACAAAGTTTTTGCACCACAGCTGAGGAACACAGGGCCCAGTGCTCTGCACCTTTTGTAGCAGGCAGCAAATAAAGCCAGTGCCACCACTGATGGTAATGCATGAGCAGCAGTCACACTGTGGTTGCTGTGACCAACATAGTTTCTATATGACCAGCTACAGGAACTGCTCAGTATCAGGCGTGGATATGGCTTGAAGTTTGGCACACTGAGGAAGATGTGCAGGGGGACTAGAGCCCCTGGAGGACTGTCTTCACAAAATACACAGCTTATATACCAGTAATACCATACCTAGCTATATATACAATGGAAATGCATGCACATGTACACCAAAAGACACAAAATATTCATAGCAGTATTATCTTTAACAGTCTCAAACTGAAAAGGACTAAACTGTCCATCATCAATAGAATGGATAAATAAAAGTATATGCATACAGTGGAATACTTATACCAGTAAATAAACTACAGCCACGCCAAACAACCAGGATGAATCTCATAAACATTGAGTGAAAGGATCAGACACAAAAGAATACACACTTTATGATTCCACTTACCTAAAGTTAAACCCAAGCCAAACAAATCTATGGTGTTAGAAGCCAGGACACCAGTGACCTTGAGGGAGGAGGTGGTGACTGGCAGGGAGCCTCTGGGATACTATTAATATACTCTCTCTTTATTTTTTTTTTAAACTTTATGATAGTCTCACAGAGAGAGAGAGAGAGAGAGAGAGAGAGAGAGAGAGGCAGAGACACAGGCAGAGGGAGAAGCAGGCTCCATGCACCGGGAGCCCGACGCGGGATTCGATCCCGGGTCTCCAGGATCGCGCTCTGGGCCAAAGGCAGGCGCCAAACCGCTGAGCCACCCAGTGATCCCTATACTCTCTCTTTAAAAATAAATTTGTTTGTTTGTTTGTTTGTTTGACAGAAAGAGGACAAGCAGGGGAGCAGCAGAGGGAGAGGGAGAAGCAGGCTTCCTGCCGAGCAGGGAGCCCGACACAGGGCTCGATCCTACAACCATGGGATCATGACTTGAGTCAAAAGCAGATGCTTAACCAATGGAACCACCCATTGGTCACCTAATATACTCTTTCTTGATTGAGAGTTGGTTTCATGGGTCAGTTTGTGACAATGCTTTGAGCCGTAAACCTATGACTTCGGTACTGTTTTGCATATACTTAATCTTTCAATAATAACAATAAAACCATTTTTTAAAGAAGTTGGGCCAAGCAGAAGGAATAAAATGATCAGGTCCAGTGTCACTACCACTTTAATGATGAGCCTTTCCTGCCTGCAGCAAGAGAGAAAACAGAAGTTAGCAACCCAGTCCTTCTAGCAAGAGAAGTCTGCTTCCTTTCCCTTAGGCAGCTCCCTCAAACATCCCAGATAGGGACTCACCTAAAAGAGCATTAAAAAGGATATCACCAACATTCTGTGACGTTTCAGATATCATCACACCATAAATGACTTCTCCGAACTCTTGCTTCCAGAATCCCCAATTACAAGTGTTCCTATTTCTGACCATTACACATACTTCCTAATTACCTGGTCACTAGAAGAAAGGGGATAATGACAGCCTCCAGTCATTCGCCAGACCTTTATTAAGGGCTTAAACAGGAGATCTGAGCTTCTTGTATCCTAGCACTCACCAAGAGGAAAATTCTGGCACTGAGTTATTTGAACAGTTTATGGATGCCACCAAATCTCGGAAGTTGGCAATTGCTGTGAAACTTTCTTCAGACAGCTGCTGAAAATTATTTCTAATAAGTAGGAGGATGGAGGTGGGGTACCAGCTGCTGGGAGACAGTGGGGGAGGTAAGCAACCTAATTTAGAGGTAGGAGACTAAGCAAAGAAGTCTTCATTCCCCAGCTTGGATTCCCAATAACAAATATACAGATATATATGTTATTTCTGTTCCCTTTTTTTTTTTGGCAACTTATATCTTGGCAGTTTGTAATATCTAACATCTGTCAGGCTGCACAGAAATATTAGGAGAGCCTGAAACTATTTCCCTCTCTATTCTGTTTACGTTAATGTAGTACCAGTCTTTGGGGCTCCCAGAACACAGTGTATTTACTAATATATAGCATATTAAAATCAGCTTAAAATAAATAACGTTTAGCAATCAGACAAAAATAATTTGACTAGATTTTTTTATCAGTAAGACAAGAAGTTATTCAAAAGACCCATGTAGTTAGTTACACCAGAATTTGGCCTACCAGTTCTAGCCTTCACCTCTAGAAGATCAATGGTCATCTTATCTGAAAGCAAACAGAATGGCTAGAATCATCAATCCAAACTGTCACTATAGAATTATTTTAGAGGTGCGCCTGTGGGGCTCAGCCGATTAAGTGTCTGCCTTCAGCTCAGGTCATGTTGCCAGGGTTCTGGGATCGAGCCCCGCATCAGACTCCCTGCTCAGCGGGGAACCTGCTTCTCCCTCTCCCTCTGCCTGCCACTGTGCCTACTTGTCCTCTCTCTCTCTCTCTCTGCCAAATAAATAAATAAAATCTTTTTTAAAAAGAAAAAAAAATTATACTAGAAATCCAGTTTAACAATTTCTCATAGAAATTTTTATCCAAGTATTTATTACCTGGGATTTTTATTGTCCATTTACTTGCCAGTTCCCTCTGATGACTATAGGCTTCCTTATGCCAAAGATTTCTTACTCTACCATAAGCTCTAGCATAGTATCTGCCACACAGCTGGGAGTCAACACATCCTCTTGAATGAACAAATAAATGTGCGTGGCTAGTAGCATGGAGAGAGAGAACAGGAGTGCTTACGGACTCAGCTCAGCCCCTGTGACCAAAGATTTCTCACCAGCTAGCTTTGACTATCACTACTGTCCACCAAGGCTTAGAACACAATGACCCCAATTTTTCCCAGACATCCTCATCCTTTCTACATTTTTAAAAATAGACTTTACTTTTTTTTAAAGCAATTTTGGATTCACAGGAAAATCAGACAGAAAGTACAGAGTCTTTGTAACCTCTCCATAAACCTACACATGCACAGCCTCTCCCATGATTTACATCCTGTTCCACAGGAGTACATTTGTTACAATCAGTGAGCCTACACCAACACATCATCATCACCCAAAGTCCATGGTTCATGTCAGGGTTCACCCTTTGTTTTGTACATTCTATGGGCTTTGAAAAATGCATAATAATCCACCATTGTAGTACCCCTACCCTAAACATTTTCTGTGCTGTGCTCTGTCCTACTCATCCCTCCCCCCAACCCAACTTCTGGAAACTGCTGTTATTTTTTATCGTCTCCATAGTTTTGCCTTCTCCAAATGTCATATGGTTGGAATCAAATAGTATATAACTTTTTCTGATTGGCTTCTTTCACTTTTCATGGCTTGATAAGTACTTATTTCTACTAGTTCTCATTCTTTCTGGGGAGGAGCCTACAAATTCATTGTGTCAATCCTATGCAGTTAAAATCATCTAGGCAGGGGCTCAGTTGGTTAAGCATCCACCTTCGGTTCAAGTCATGATCCCAGCATCCTGGGATAGAGCTCTACAGAGGGCTCCCTGCTCAGCAGGGAGCCTGCTTTTCCCTCTCCCCTACTGCTCATGCGCTCGCGTGCACATTCTCTCTCTCTCTCTCACTCTCTCTCAAATGAATAAATAAAATCTTTTTAAAAAATCATCTGGGCAGATGCCCACGTACATGCCAAAGACTTATTTAATTGGTCTGGGGTGGGATCCAGACAACAGTATAAAGTAATATCTCCCCAAGAGATGCTCCCCAAATGATAGGACTAGAGTTGAGAACCATTGCTATAGTTTGGTGCATTTGTTCTAAACACCTCAGAGTTCATGAATGTCTCTAATAAAGGAGGCTGTGACTCCAACCACAACATGCCCCACAAGTAATAACTTATTTTAAAATAACCAGCAAAGTTTTTGCCTCACATCATCTCTATCAATGCCTTTTTTTTTTTTTTTCTTTTTTTCACCTCCACCAGCTTGTTGCTTCATTAAGAGTATAGATGACCTGGGGTGCTTGGGGTGCTCAGTTGGTTTAGTGTCCAACTCCTAATTCCAGCTCAGGTCATAATCTTGGGGGTCATGAGATTGAGCCCCACATTGGGCTCTGCGCTCAACGGAGAGATTCTCTCCTCTCTGTCCCTCAAATAAATAAATCATTAAAGAAAAAGAAAAAGAAAGAAAAGAGTGTAGGTCAGCCCTGGTGGCTCAGCAGTTTAGCACTGCCAGGGTGTGATCCTGGAGACCCGGGATCGAGTTCCACATCAGGCTCCTTGCATGAAGCCTGCTTCTCCCTCTGCCTGTGTCTCAGCCTCTCTCTCTCTGTCTCCCATGAATAAATAAATAAAATCTTTTTTAAAAAGAGTGTAGATGACTTTAAGATAAACTATCCTATTTTCTTTTATGCTAAGATTATCTCATAGTACAACTCTAGGTTCAACCCATTCTTGACCTCTTGGGCCACCACTTTAAAACAGTCTAGAACTGGAAAGTCAGTTCTACTTTGGTTAGAGCCAGGAAGGATAAACAACCCCAGCAATATGCAGCTAACTTCAGGATATTTGAATGCAGATAAGTCACATAAACATTACTTTTAACTGTGAGTGCCATAGATTAGGTTGCTTTCCTCATTAAGGAAAGTGTGAAGTATACACTAAACAAATAACTTAGAAATGGAATAAAAGTCCAGTTTCACTTAGCCAAGTTTGACAAACCTCTTGCAATATTTTGGTGAAAGACAAAGACAAGCCTGTCTTTCTGCCAACTCTTACTCAAACATCAAAGATCAGTGAGGTTTCCTCTGCCACGTGCCCTTCAGTAATAATTGCAAATGGGCAGAAAGAGATCAAATTTGGACAAAGATTAATATCTGGCCCAGAGGGGAGATTACCTTTAGGTCACCAGAAATATGAGAAGGAGGATCATTTAACAGGAAGAGCTCTGGGAATTAGGAGATTTACCTTTAGGTATATTTATTTAAGCTCTTCGGCTTTTGTTTTATCATCTAGTAGAGCAAAGAAGTGTTCATTTTATTTTATTTTTTAAAGATTTTATTTTTAAGTAATCTCTACACACAATGGGACTTGAACTCATAACCCCAAGATCAAGAGTCATGTGCTCTCCTGACTGAGAAGACACCCTAGGGAGTGTTCATTTAAATGCCAACACTATGTATCGATGACACCTTTCTTTGAGCTGCAGTACTCCCACGTGCACCTTTTGCCTTGATGGGTCCACTGAAATGGCTAAGAGATAGTGCAACTGTAACATGTTCCAAACTGAACTCCTTGCTACCAGTCCCCACCAAAGTTGTTTCCTGTAGTGACCTCATGTCTTACTCTTACTCTTGCCGCCTTTCTTTGTCACTTCTTAGCAAAAGTCTTTGAAGATGTTTTATGAGCTCACTTGCCTCCAGGTCATCTCTCTTGAACCACTTGAGCCTTTGCTCCCACCATGCCCTGCAGCTGCTCTCATTGAGAGCACCCATGACTCCTTTTGCAAAATCCAGTAGTCAACTCTCACCCAGTAATCAACTCTGAGCTATCATCTCAACTTCCACCAGGACAAGTGGAAAGCCCCGGAAATGCTTTCTTCACAGGGCATATAGGACATCTTCCTCCCCTGGCTTTCCTCCAACCCCATTGGAAGCTTCTTTCACAACTTTTTTTTTTTTCAAGATTTTATTTATTTATTCATGAGAGACACAGAGAGAGAAGCAGAGACACAGGCTGAGGGAGAAGCAGGCTCCATGCAGAGAGCCTGACGTGGGACTTGATCCCGGGTCTCCAGGATCACACCCTGGGCTGAAGGCGGCGCTAAACTGCTGAGCCACCCAGGCTGCCCTCTTCTTTCACAACTTACTTGCTACTGCCTCATCTCTGCAACCTCTTCCACTTTGAGTGAGTTCTCAGTGCTGTGTTCCACTCCCACCATGGTGTCAGTGACTAGCATAGCTTTACATATCATCTCTACCATGGACTCCAAAATGCATATCTCCACCTTTGACTTCATTCCTGAACTCTAGATTGAGACTTGTAGTGTCATCCTCAACATCTTGACTTGTGGTATCTCAAGCTTAACAGATCCAAAACCAAGACTCTTGTCTCTTCCCCACACCTGCTTCTCCCTCAGCCTTCCCACTTTATTTAAAAATCTCTCCAACTTTCCACTTGTTTAGACCCAAGGCTTCAGGGTCATCCTTCACTCTTCCTTTTTCTCATATTCTACACCCAATTCATTTACTTGGGTTCTATTGACATAATATATCTATAATCTGAGCCCTCTTGGCACCTCTACTGCCAACACCCTATTATGGGTCACCATCATTCCTTTGTGAATTACTGAAGGCACTATCAAACCAGTCTCCCCACTTTCACCCGTGGCACCCTACAATCTCTTCTCCACACAGTCAATAGAGGGATGGAGTGAAAACCTAAGTTATATGGTGTCTCTGTCAGAATTCTCTAGTAGTTTCCATCTCAATCATCAGAGATAAAGCCAAGCAAAGGCCAGTGCAGTCTATACACACACTATCTCCTCTCTGATGCCCTCTCCCAATTCTCTCCTCTGTTTACTCCATGCCAGCCACACTTTGCTCCCTGCTGTTCCTGGACTGCACCAGGGGCATGCCCAAACAGGCATGTGGCCACATGCACACAGCAGGGCATTTGCACTTGCTCTTTCCAACTCAGTGCTCCTTCCACCATCATCACAGTATACAGTTGCTTAATCCAGGAATCTATAGACATCTTTATTTTCTATCTCGGCATCCTGCTCATTTCCTTTATAATGCAATCATTATTAGAGATATTTCATTAGGTTTTCTTCCTTTTTCTGTGTTTCTGCTTAGACTTTTGCTTCCCCTACCCTCACTCCCAGAAGTTGCTCTTGCTGCGCCGCCCCCCACCCCGCCCCACAAATAAGCACCATAAGGATAAGAACTAGATTTACTTACTCCCTATTATCCTCAGCACTTAGCACATAGCAGTACAATACATAGCAGTTTTTCAATATATAATTGTTAAATATATAAATGAGCAAATGAATTAGATAAATGACTAGCTCAATCAACCCTAAGCTGATTATAATTGGGACTATATAATTTCTACATCATTATGAGCGTAACAATAGGAAGGATTGGCATGCTGTGCCTGCCACTTAGAAACAAGGGAACAAGGCAAAGGATAAGTGTCATCTGGCATCTGGGGTGGAACCCTAGAAATTTACAGGGAGGGGCCAAAGATTAAGAGTAGAGACTGGATAGAGTAGCTTCCTCTGTAACCTGGGTCCTGACAGGCAGGAAGTTGTCCTCTATTGCCTTTTCAAAAGCTAGATCAGTTCAAGCCAGCCTGCAAAAAGCCATTCTCTACTTGGAATAGATTCTTTGCATTTCAAGGTGACTTCATGGACCTGACAAGGTTTTCTCAAAATCTGTATCATTTGACAGGAAAATACCCATTCCTGATAGAAAGATTTAGTAGAGGGATCCCTGGGTGGTGCAGCGGTTTGGCGCCTGCCTTTGGCTCAGGGCGCGATCCTGGAGACCCCGGGATCGAATCCCACGTCGGGCTCCCGGTGCATGGAGCCTGCTTCTCCCTCTGCCTATGTCTCTGCCTCTCTTTCTCTGTGTGACTATCATAAATAAATAAATAAAAATTAAAAAAAAAAGATTTAGTAGAAATTGAACGCTTTGAGAATTTGAAGACTGTGTTAAAAAAAAAAAAAACTAATGTCTTTTGTAATTCTAACTAAAGACTTTAGTAGGACAAATGGACAAACTAAATGGACAGGTAATTTTTATCCTAACAGATGAATCATAAAATGCCTCCACAAGAGGTCTCTCTCTCTCCACATCTCTATGTCCCTCTCTCCTTTCCTCCCCCTTCTTTCCAGCATTTGTAATTACTATATATTTATGAAGAAACTTAGAGTTGCATTAATCCTGACAAATTCATAGAGCAAGGACAGCAGCTTCTTTTTATAAAACTCTTCTAGATAAATCTATTTTTATGGCTATTTTATATGTAATCCAAAGATGTTGCACTTTTGCTTGCTGAAATAGTGTGTATTTTTTCAACTTCTTGATTTAGCAGTTTGAGATGGCAATCTATTGTCCTCATTTATGGTATATGGTATATGCCCAGTCCTTCATATGGCCATGTTCATAACTTCATGGAGAAACTGTAGTCCTGATCAAAATCAATTTGGGGTTGACCTGAGTAGAAAGTCTATTTTATCACATGCCTTGGGTCCAGAATACCTAATCAGATAATGCCATATTATATTAGGATATCTACAAAGCCACTCATCACTCATTGTAAGAGTTTACATAGAGAATTAAGCTGCTCTGCCAAAACTCACCTTTGGCTGAACCTTACTCTTCACACACACTTCTATTCACGTTCATTTCTTCATCGATCTTCATCATAAAAATATTTCTAACTCAACATTAAAATAGCCATTACAAAAGATCATCATTACAGATATTTTTTCATGGCACCATATCATTCCTATGTTGAATATGAGCGCTGAAAATGTTATTTATGCATAGCTGTATCACTATTTATGCATAGCTGTATCACAGTTTCTCTAAGCTTCAGAATAGGACACAGGGGACCTTCTTTTCATCATTACCCGCAAGGACCCTGAAAATGTGGGCACTGGTGCCCCACAATTGAAGGTTGCTGAGGTAAATGGGCTGTAGTAGGTGGCTATGCGGGCTCCCCTACCCACCAGAACCAGGCCTCCCAAAGGAAGGGCTTCGCAGAAGCAGCCTGCCAAGAAAATTGGCAAGTGAGGATTTGAATAGTTCTAGAAGATTCTAATCTCCTATTTGGAAACTTCTGGACAATTTCTCAAGTCTCCAAGGCTAGCATGCTAGGACTTGAATAAAGTATGTGTCAAAACACTGCTAAAGTTTACTCTTTTAAACATGCCAACATTTATGTTATGAACTTTAACAGAATAAACAAGCAAAAATGAGTTTAATTCCATGAGTTCTGAAATCCTTAAGCTTAATAGCACTATTATTTAGCAAGTCATTTGTCCTCAGAATTGATAACTCGTCAGAAATATGTGATGTAAAGGGATATATGATCCTGATCAAAACTCTTCAGAGTGTAGGGATAGAGGGAACATTCCTCGACATCTTAAAAGCCATCTATGAAAAGCCCACAGCAAATATCATTCTCAATGGGGAAGCACTAGGAGCCTTTCCCCTAAGATCAGGAACAAGACAGGGATGTCCACTCTCACCACTGCTGTTCAACATAGTACTGGAAGTCCTAGCCTCAGCAATCAGACAACAAAAAGACATTAAAGGCATTCAAATTGGCAAAGAAGAAGTCAAACTCTCCCTCTTCGCCGATGACATGATACTCTACATAGAAAACCCAAAAGTCTCCACCCCAAGATTGCTAGAACTCATACAGCAATTCGGTAGCGTGGCAGGATACAAAATCAATGCCCAGAAGTCAGTGGCATTTCTATACACTAACAATGAGACTGAAGAAAGAGAAATTAAGGAGTCAATCCCATTTACAATTGCACCCAAAAGCATAAGATACCTAGGAATAAACCTAACCAAAGATGTAAAGGATCTATACCCTCAAAACTATAGAACACTTCTGAAAGAAATTGAGGAAGACACAAAGAGATGGAAAAATATTCCATGCTCATGGATTGGCAGAATTAATATTGTGAAAATGTCAATGTTACCCAGGGCAATATACACATTTAATGCAATCCCTATCAAAATACCATGGACTTTCTTCAGAGAGTTAGAACAAATTATTTTAAGATTTGTGTGGAATCAGAAAAGACCCCGAATAGCCAGGGGAATTTTAAAAAAGAAAACCATATCTGGGGGCATCACAATGCCAGATTTCAGGTTGTACTACAAAGCTGTGGTCATCAAAACAGTGTGGTACTGGCACAAAAACAGACACATAGATCAGTGGAACAGAATAGAGAATCCAGAAGTGGACCCTGAACTTTATGGGCAACTAATATTCGATAAAGGAGGAAAGACTATCCATTGGAAGAAAGACAGTCTCTTCAATAAATGGTGCTGGGAAAATTGGACATCCACATGCAGAAGAATGAAACTAGACCACTCTCTTTCACCATACACAAAGATAAACTCAAAATGGATGAAAGATCTAAATGTGAGACAAGATTCCATCAAAATCCTAGAGAAGAACACAGGCAACACCCTTTTTGAACTCGGCCACAGTAACTTCTTGCAAGATACATCCACGAAGGCAAAAGAAACAAAAGCAAAAATGAACTATTGGGACTTCATCAAGATAAGAAGCTTTTGCACAGCAAAGGATACAGTCAACAAAACTCAAAGACAACCTACAGAATGGGAGAAGATATTTGCAAATGACATATCAGATAAAGGGCTAGTTTCCAAGATCTATAAAGAACTTATTAAACTCAACACCAAAGAAACAAACAATCCAATCATGAAATGGGCAAAAGACATGAACAGAAATCTCACAGAGGAAGACATAGACATGGCCAACATGCATATGAGAAAATGTTCTGCATCACTTGCCATCAGGGAAATACAAATCAAAACCACAATGAGATACCACCTCACACCAGTGAGAATGGGGAAAATTAACAAGGCAGGAAACAACAAATGTTGGAGAGGATGCGGAGAAAAGGGAACCCTCTTACACTGTTGGTGGGAATGTGAACTGGTGCAGCCACTCTGGAAAACTGTGTGGAGGTTCCTCAAACAGTTAAAAATAGACCTGCCCTACGACCCAGCAATTGCACTGTTGGGGATTTACCCCACAGATACAAATGCAATGAAACGCCGGGACACCTGCACCCCGATGTTTATAGCAGCAATGGCCACGATAGCCAAACTGTGGAAGGAGCCTCGGTGTCCAACGAAAGATGAATGGATAAAGAAGATGTGGTTTATGTATACAATGGAATATTACTCAGCTATTAGAAATGACAAATACCCACCATTTGCTTCAACGTGGATGGAACTGGAGGGTATTATGCTGAGTGAAGTAAGTCAGTCGGAGAAGGACAAACATTATATGTTCTCATTCATTTGGGGCATATAAATAATAGTGAAAGGGAATATAAGGGAAGGGAGAAGAAATGTGTGGGAAATATCAGAAAGGGAGACAGAACGTAAAGACTGCTAACTCTGGGAAACGAACTAGGGGTGGTAGAAGGGGAGGAGGGCGGGGGGTGGGAGTGAATGGGTGACGGGCACTGGGTGTTATTCTGTATGTTAGTAAATTGAACACCAATAAAAAATAAATTAAAAAAGGGATATATGATTTTATGTACATAATAGGGTCATCAGAACAGGTTAAAGATCTTCTTCTACTTACACCCTTGCATTGATTGCAATATAATATTAACTATTTTAGCTAATTAGGAAAACATTATGATCACAATACTTTGTACATAGTGGTAGTCACTAAATATCTACTATTACTATTATTAAGGATAGTTAGTCACCTCTTATATGCAAACAGAGTTTTATACTTGGTGAAGAAATGAAACAAAACAATGAGAAGATAAAATTTCTGAGAGTACTAGTTTATTACCAAGAATTCTCATATTCTGAGAACTGACAGAGTTCATATGTCTGTTAGAGGGCTCTTTTATTTTTTTTTAAAGATTTTATTTATTTATTCATAGAGACACACAGAGAGAGAGGCAGAGACACAGGCAGAGGGAGAAGCAGGCTCCATGCAGAGAGCCTGACGTGGGGCTCCATCTAGGCTCCCCAGGATCACACCCTGGGCTGCAGGCGGCGCTAAACCGTTGCGCCACCAGGGCTGCCCTAGAGGGCTCTTTTAGATTCCGAGACCTAATTCCAATGTGTGACAGGGAGGTTTCTCCACACCAACAAGCAATTCTCTGAACATCAGCAGAGTGTCCTACCATTCAACTCAATTCTTATCTATCTACTCAGTCACAGCATTAGACCCCACAGGTTAATGGATCAGTTCACACACACACACACACACACACACACACACATACACACACACACCCTCCTATCCATGCCACCCACTTCAGACACCAGTCACAAGTCCAGGCTGTCACCTGTGCTTCTGATGAACCAGCTATGGATTAGCGATTGCAATGACCCCTTCTTTCCTTGGGTTTGATTAATTTGCTGGAGAGGCTCATAGAACTCAGAGAAACATTTTACAGTACTTATTAGATTACCGGTTTATTACAAAAGGTTATAACTCAAGAAGAGCGATGCATAGGGCAAAGTATGTGGCATGGAGAGAGCTTCCATTTGTTTTCCAGGTACGCCACTCTCCCCACGCCTCCCTATATTTACTGACCCAGAGATTCTCCAAACCCAGTCTTTTGGGGTTTTCACGGAGGCTTCAATAACAGAGGCATGATTGATTAAGTCACTGGCCACTAGTGATTGATTCAAGCTCCAGCCACCCCCACTGCCTACCCCATCCTTTCTGAGGTCAGGAGGTGGGACGGAAATTCTAATCCTCTAATCACAAATTGGTGGCCCTGGCAACCAGTCCCCCACTATAGGTAGGGTCCAAAAGTCACCTCATTTAAATAGCAAACAGTACCTCTGTTGCTCTCATCATCTAGGTCAAAGCTCTGCCAGAAATGGGGATGATGACCAAATATATATTTATTATAAATCACAATTTCACAAGATCCTAACTCATTACTAGTAAGTCAAGCACTGGGAATGAAGCCCAACGAGAAACTGGTTTTATTTTTTTTCCCAGCTCCCCTGAGTTTTATTTCAAACCTTCTTTACATAATATGTAACATCATTGTGCCCTTTCACATGAAATAGTCCTATCTAAGAACACATAGGGAATTCGAAGAACTCCTTCACTCCATGAATCATCCTTTCAGCCTAATTTTAAAGCAGAAGTAATAACATTCTCTTTCTCTAAATGGGAGATGCTTAAGTTCATTTTTACCAGGAACATTCAGGTAAGGACTATGAGCCTAATTGAACATAAGGAATGAAGAGGGGAAGCCCTCTGCCAATTGATACTGGAGTTATAGGGCATTCCCACTTATTATTTTCAAACTTTAATGCACATAAGAAACATCTAGAAATCCTATTAAAATGCAGATACTTATTTAGTAGGCCCAAATGTGACCTGTGAGTCCACATTTCTAACAACCTCACAGGTGACGTCCATGTTGCTGGTCGTAGGACCAAATTTTGAGTGCCTTGCTTTTAGGAATACCCTGAGAACCTAAATCAACTGTTCTGGGGTGGGACTCAGAGGAGGAGATAAAAAGTAAAATAAAATTCCCAAAATAATCCCTCCAATGTATAGTTCGGGGAGGCTCTTTGTTTCTAAATATACTTATAGACAATAGGCAGATACAGCTAGGCTGGAAAAAAAAAAAAGTGTATTAACTGTTTTTACCATTAGAGCCTATGGCTGTTCTAAAATAATCAGATCTTGCAATATAGTCACCGTTTTATCTTATTCCAAATTTGTTCTTGTCCTTCCCTAATGAGCCTCACCACTTTCAGCTTAAATCCTAAAAAAATGCTAATCAGAAGGGAGGAATGTTCTTTTAGCATCAGATATTTATCTTGTAAATAAAAGCAGACAGAGACCACCCGCAGTTTCACAAAGAGCCCAGGGGCAGGTTATTTATTAACGGAGGTCAGTTCTGGTTAGCTTTGCCTAACTAGCTAAGACCTCAGAGCTCTTCTGAACTTCAATTCCTCATCTGTAAAATGAGAGCCTTAGAAAAGATGAGTCCAAAAAAATAAAAATAATAAAAAATAAAGAAAAGATGAGTCCATCATCCCAGACCTCTGACACCCTATGATTCCTTGATTAAGTCACCAGTGGCGAACATTTAACAACTTGATCTCAGCGAATTATCTTGTCCTTGAAGGCACCCTTCCTGCAGATTTGCATCCTGCCTGGGCCGCAGGAGGGGCGCGAAGTCCTGGGCGGCCGGAGCCTCCTGTTCATTCCTCAGTGTCGAGCGCCCCCTGCAGGCGCTCCGCGGGACTGAGTCTCCGCGTGGTCGGGGCTCGTCTCCGTGGAAACACAGACTCGCTCTCTCCCTTCATTCAGACCATGGGGCACAGGAAAGACTGGGACAGAGCATAAGTGCCTTTTTCATTAGAGGAAAGACAAAGGCCAATTAATAAAGACCCAAAGAAGAGGAAGGGCCCTCAGGGGTTAGAAGAGGGAAGGAAATGAGGCGAGTCTGAGCCTTCCAGGCCGCAGCCTCTGAAAGGGGAGCTTTGTTTATTTTGTCTAATCCTCTAGCTCCCTCCTTCCTGTCTCACACACTGTTACTTAGCAGAATCTTGGGATTTTTCACAGCAGAATATGTATAATCTATTGTATTGCTACCATAATACATTTTGACCAGAAAGCTGTTATCCCCTTTCATGTGTTGCACGAATTCAGTGCTTCTCTATGGAAAAGTTAAACCATCCTCAATAAGAAGAATATTATCTTTCCATTCCCTCTCATTTAAAGCATGAGAAATCACTATAATTTACCACAGTGCAAAGGTAATAAAAGAGGGGGAAAGTCATCTCTTCAACATCTAAGCACGTATATGGAAAAGCTTTTGACTGTCAACAGTCCTAATTATCACTTTGTACCTAATTGATTTAATCAGGGTCCATGAGGTCGTTTGAATACTGTTTGATTCTGGCAATAATGGGTCGGTCAGTAGGGCAATGTTTCCGCAAATGCTTAACGATGTGTTTCTGCCTTATGACACGGACAACTCTACTTTCCTTTCAGAATTCCGTTAAGTTGATGATTCTTCCCTTTACCTGGGGAATCTTTTCCTTTTTGTCTGGATGAACAGGTAGTCTGAAACAGTAGCTAAGTTTCAGAACTGGTGTGTCTCTGCAGCTAAGGCTGAGGTCACACACAGCCAACGAAGATACATTCATTCATGTGTGTTTTGTGGCACATCAATGTTGTATTTTAAATGCTTTTTCCTGTGGTCACTTCTAGTCTTTTTATGCCTTAATTAAAGCATCAGGGCAGCTATGATGCAAGTATAGTAGCCAATGATGTGCTGAAAATGCAAGGGGCAATATTCAGGAGAGAAGTCTGGTTATTATCAACTACTTGTGCTTCCCAGAGAAATAGAAAACAGCAAGGATGCTGTAATCAGAGAATAACACGAGTCCTACCACCTCCCTTGGCTCCTGCCTGCCTGCCTTCCTCTCCAGTGACAATAGCGTTGACCTGTAGGGCAGGGAAAGGGAACATGCCAGGGCTTCAAATACAGTGATGCCTACCGAGGCCCCTGAGCCCACACCCATGAGTAGGTTCTTAAAGTGTATATTTTTTACTCAGTGTCACAAACAAACCCTGGTTCATCATAGCAGAAGTTTTAAAATCTGGAGATTAGGGGATCCCTGGGTGGCTCAGCGGTTTAGCGCCACCTTCAGCCCAAGGTGTGATCCTGGAGACCCGGATAGAGTCCCACGTTGTCAGCTCCCTGCATGGAACCTGCTTCTCCTCTTCCTGTGTCTCTGCCTCTGTGTGTGTGTGTGTGTGTGTGTGTGTGTGTCTCATGAATAAATAAATAAAATCTTAATAAATAAATAAAAATAAAATTTGGAGATTAAATTGGCTCAGCTTACTCTCAGGTATGAGCCAGTTCTAACATCTAGCTCTGGACTAGGTGAGGCACCACATTGTTTAGTTTCTTTTTACCCAGTTTCTTTCTAATCCATTCATTGTCTGAGGGTGGAATTGTTTTTCATTAAATTTATATTTTGTTGTAATTGTAGATTTACAACGCAGTTGTAAAAATAATAAAGAAATCTCATATGCCTTTTACCCATTCTCCTCCCTCTGGTGACATTTTTAAAAACCACAGTATGACATCACAAGCAAGATAGTGACACAGCCAAGATATAAAAGCTTTCCATCACCATAAATAGCCTTCATGATGCCTTTTTATAGCTACCTTCCTTTCCCTGCGCACACCCCTCCCACTGCCATTACCACCCACTTCTTACTTTACCCCTGGCAACCACTAATCTCTTCTCCATCTCTATGAATTTGTCATTTCAAGAACTTTCTATAAGTAGAATCATATAGTATGTAACCTTTTGGGAATTACTCTTTTCACTTAGCAGAACTCTCTAGAGATCCTTCCATACTGTTGCTGAGTAGTGTTCCATGGCATGGACGTACCACAGTTTATTTAACCGTTTTACCCAACGACAGATATCTGGGTTGTTTCCAATTGGAGACTGATGAATAAAGCTGTTATTACATTCCTATAAAGGGTTTTTGGGTGAACACAGGCTTAATTTCTCGAAGATAAATTTCCAGGAATACAATTCGAGTCATACAGCAGGGTGTTTCATTTTTTTAAGAAATGGTCACACTTCTTGAGTAGCTGCACTGTTTTACATCTCACCAGCAATGTATGAGTGATTCTATTTCTCTAAATCCTATCAACATTTGCTGTCATTATGTTTTGAGTTTAGCCATTCTGATAGGGATGTAGCGCTAGCTCATTGTCAATTTCATTTACATTTCCCTAGTGATAAATGATGTTCAATGTCTTCATGTGCTTATTTGTAAAATGTCTCTTCAGTCCTTTTGCCCATTTTCTAATTAGATTTTTTTCTATTAGATTTTGAGAGCACTTTTTTTTATAGCAGCTACAAGTCCCTCTCAGATATATGATTTTTAAAATCTTCTCATCTCTCACTTGTATTTCATCTTCTTCATAGAGTTTTTCAAAGAGGCAATGCTTTTAATTTTGATTACATCAAAATTACCAAGTTTTCCTTTTATGGATCATTCTTTTAGTGTCAAATATAAGAACACTGGGCCTGGCTTAGAATCCCAAAGATTTTCTCTGTTTTTTTCCACGTTTTATATTTAAGACTAAGATCCATTTTGAGTTAATTTTTTATAAGGTGTAACACTTAAAGTTTTGTTGTTTTGTCTTTTGCCTATAAATGTCAAATTACTCCAGCACCATTTATTGAAAAGGCTATCTTCCTCCATTAATTGAAAAGGCTATCTTTCCTCCATTAAATTGCTATTAGAATGTGATAATCACTTGGGCATATTTATGTGGGTTTATTTCTAGATTCTCCACGCTGTGCTATTGAGCTACATCTACATGTCTATCCCCCCACTAATACCACACAGCCTTGATTACTGATGCTATATATATATTTAAATTGAGTAGAGTAAAAATAAATAAATATAAATTGAATAGAGTGAATCTTACTTTATTCCTCAAAATTATCTTAGGGGCACCTGGGTGGCTCAGTCAAGCATCTGATTTGATTTCAGCTCAGATCATGATCTCAGGGTCGTGGGAGCCATGTCCAGCTCCAGGTTCAACACAGAGTCTGCTTATCCCTCTCCCTGCCTCTCTCCTACGTGTGTGTGCTCTAATAAATAAAATCTTTTTAAAAAATTATTTAGGTATTCTAGTTCCTTTGACTTTCCATGTAGATATTAGAATAATCTTGTCTATATCTAAAACTATGGAATTTTGATAGGAAATGCATTAAACCTGCATATAAGTTTTGGAAGAATTGACATTTTTACTACATTGAGCATCTCCATTGTTCTAATATTCTTTGATTTCCTTTTTAAAATCTTCTTTGATTTCTTTCACCAGCATTGCATAGTTTTAAGCATACACGTTTTGAGGATGCTTTGTTAGACTTATGCCTAAATATTGAATCTTTTAAGCTGTTGTAAATGGCATTGTATTTCAAATTTTGGTGTTCATGTGTTTATTCCTGTATGTAGAAATACAGTTGATTTTTATACGTTGGTCTTATATCCTGTGACTTTGCTGAATTTACTTCTTAGTACAGGAATTTTTTTTGTAGATTCGTTGGAATTTTCTATGTTGGCAATCATATTTACTGCAAATAAGGACAGTTTTATTTCTTCCTTTCCAACTTGTATGCTTTTTATTTCCTTCCTGTACTAGCTAGAATTCCCAGCACTATGCTAAATAAGAGCAGTGAGAGTGAACATCCTTCCCTTATTCATAATCTTAGAAGAAAAAATTTAGCCTTTTGCTATTAAGTATAATGTCAGCTGTACACGTTATGTATTATTTCAATTATTTTAAATTGGTTGAGGCTTCACTTTATGGTTCAGAATGTGGTCTATCTTTGTATATTTTCCATGGGTACTTGGAAAGAATGTGTATTCTGTTCTTGGGTAGAGTATTCATTAAGTGTCTATTTGATTCTATCAGTTGATATAATTTTGAAATCTGTATCCTCGATTTTCTGTCTACATGCTCTAGCAGTTTTTGAGAATTGATTAAGTCTCTAACGTAATTGTGGATTTCCTATCTCTTTTGGTTCTATCAGGTTTTCTTTTTTTTTTTAGATTTTATTTATTTAATCATGAGAGACACAGAGAGAGAGGCAGAGACACAGGCAGAGGGAGAAGCAGGCTCCCTCTGGGGAGCCTGATGCAGGACTCGACCCCAGGACCCCAGGATTATGACCTAAGCCAAAGGTAGACACTCAACCACTGAGCCATACAGGCATCCCGGTTCTATCAGTTTTTGCTTAACGTATTTTGCAGCATGATTGTTTGGTGTATACATATTAGCATTGCTTTGTCTTCTTAATAGATTGGTTCTTTTCTTACTATGTAATGTCCCTCTCTGGGCCTTTTTCTTTACCAATAAGCTTTACTAATAAAATTTCTTTTTTTTTTTTTTTTTTTTTTTTTTTTTTTTTTTTACTAATAAAATTTCTTTATCTGATATTAATAGAGCCACTCCTGTGTTCCTTTGATTGTTTACATGATACATTTTCTATCCCTTTATTTTCAACTTGTTTACATCATTATATTTGAAATGAGTTTCTTGGAGATGGTAAGTAGTTGGGTCATGGTTTTTAATCCAGTCGGAATATCTTTGTCTTTTCATTAATGCACTGAGACCATATATTTAATGTCATCATTACCTTAGGGTTTAAGTCTTTCCTTATATTTTTTTGTTTTCTGTTTATTCTGTTTTTGTTTCTCTAATTTTGTTTCCAGCTTTCTTATGGGAAACTTGAATATTTTTCAGAATTCTACTTGGATTTATCTGTAATGTTTTTGAGTATGCCCTTTTGGTATAGCTTTTTTAGTGGTAGATTTAGGAATTATAATTTATCACAATTTAATGGTATCATTTTACCAGTTTGAGTAAAATACAGAAACCTATTTCCCTTTATATCTGCTTACCATCTCC
Source organism: Canis aureus (assembly GCF_053574225.1). NCBI lineage: Eukaryota > Metazoa > Chordata > Mammalia > Carnivora > Canidae > Canis > Canis aureus. Next base: position 10,687,046 of record NC_135616.1, read on the forward strand.
TCTCTATAACTACCTTAAATATTTCCTCTGCAAACATTTTGAACCCTGCCAGACAATGTTGTAATTTTGGCTTAAACCACCAAACATAATTTAGAAAACACAAGAAAAGAGAGAAAGCCTTTTATATTTACCCATATTTATACTTACCATGTCCTTTCTTCCTTCCTGGTGCTTCAAGTTTCCTGTATACATTGATCATTACCTTTCTGTTTAAAGAATGGTCCTTATGGGACACCTGGGTGGCTCAGTGGTTGAGCACCTGCCTTTGGCTCAGAGCGTGATCCTGAAGTCCTGGGATCAAGTTCTACATTGGGCTTCCTGCATGGAGCCTGCTTCTCTCTCTGCCCCTCTCTCTCTCTCTGTCTCTTATGAATAAATAAATAAAATCTTTAAAAAAAAAAAAAAAAGAATGGCCTTTACACATCTTTCAGGGAGGTATGCTGGCAACAAATTCTTCTGGTTTTCCTTGGTCTAAAAATGTCTTTATCTCCCCTTCATTCCTGAAGGATAATTTCACTGGATGTAGAATTCTGGGTTGGCAGTTCTTTTCTTTCAGCCCTTGGAAAAAAACACCACCTCTTTTTCACCTCCATAGTTTCTGAAGAGAAATTTATTTCATTCAAATCGGGTTTTTTTCTTATAGATAAGTACACTGTGGTTACTTTCAAGATTTTTACTTAGTCTTTAATGTTTAGAAACTTAATTATAATGTGTCTTTCCATGAACTTCTCTAGACTTATCTTGCTTGAGATTCACTCACTTTCTTGAATCTATAGCTTTATGTCTCTAGACAAATTGAGGACATTTTCAGCCATTTTTTTTAATACTTTTTTTTTGGCGCCACCCTTTTTCTCCTCTCCTTTTCAGACTCCAGTGACATAAATGTTCATCTTTTGTTGTAGTCCTACAGGTCAATGAAGTCCTTCTTTCTCTCTCTCTCTCTCTCTCTCTCTCTCTTTCTCTCGTCCAAACTGGATGATTTCTCATGTTCTATCATCCAGTTTGATAGCTCTTTCCCTTCCCCCTCTGTTCTGTTGTTGGCACCATCTACTAAACTTTATATTTGGTTATTGTATCTTTCAGTCCTAAAATTTCTATTTGGTTCTTCTTTATATCTTCTATTTCTTTGCTGAGATTCTTTATTTACTGAAGCTATTTATTATTAGTTTCAAGTGTGTAAATAATTGTTCTTTGAAGCTTTATTATCCTAACTGCTTTCAAGTTTGTTTGTTTGTTTTTTCAGAAAACTTAACATCTGTCACCTCAATATTGGCATCTATTGTTTGTCATCTTTCAATCAGTCTCAGAACTTCCTGGTTCTTAGTATGGTAGTTGAAACCTAGATGTTTTTTGTATTGTTATGAGACTATGGGTATTGTTTAAACCTTCTGTTTTGGGGCACCTGGGTAGCTCGGTGGTTGAGCTTCTGCCTCTGGCTCAGGTCATGATCCTGGGGTCCTGGGATCAAGTCCTGCATCAGGCTCCCTGCAGGGAGCCCACTTCTCCCTTTGCCTATGTCTCTGCCCATCTCTCTGTGTCTCTCATGAATAAATAAAATCTTTAATAAATAAATAAACCTCCTTTTTTAGCTGGTTTTTAAAATACCACTCCAATAGGAGAATAAGGAGCACAAACTCATCACTGCTAGTTAGATGTACAAGTCCAAGTTCTTCCATTTAAATTCTATTGACACTTGAAGTCAGTGTTCCTCATCACTGTTGGGTATGGGTGGAAATTCTGGGCTCCCCATATGATCTTCACTGATTCTACACATTGGAGGCAGTTTTGTTACTGCTGTGCAATGAAGAAAGATCTACGTCTCCACCAGGCCTCTTCTGAAACTACCCCTGCAAGGAGGGGCAGGGATGCCTCATTAGTGTTGGATAGAAATGGAAGTCCAGGCTCCCCATATGGTCTCCACCAGTACCAAATGATAAGGCATTCCTCACAGGGATAAAAGACTCAGCTCCCTACTTGGTCTTTTCTGATACCACCTTGGCGAGAATGCTACAGTATCTCCTTACAAACTTATGAGAGTGGAGGTCTAAGCTCCCATTTGGCCTTTGCTGGCATGGATAGAGATGGTACCAGTTTTTTCTTTGGTGTTCTGTTAGAGTAAAGTCATCATTGTTTAAAAGTGTTCTGTCTTAGAATGGCTAAAGTTAACAAAATAAGAAACAACAGGTGTTGGCAAGGATGCAGAAAAAGAGGAACTGTCTTGTACTGTCAGTGGGAATGCAAACTGGCACAGCTACTCTGAGAACAGTACAGAGGTTCCTTAAAAAGTTAAAAATATTACTACCCTATGATCCAACAATTACACTACTAGATATTTACCCAAAGGACAGGCTCAAAGGGGTACATGCATCCTGATGTTTATAGCAGCATTATCAACAATAGCTAAACTATGGAAAGAGCCCAAATACCCATCAATTGATGACTGGATAAAGAAGATGTGGTATAGATGTACAATGGAATATTACTCAGCCATCAAAAAGAATGAAATCGTGCCATTTGCAATGATATAGATAGAGCTAGAGTATATTATGCTGAGTAAAATATGTCAGAGAAAGACAAATACCATATGATTTCATTCAGATGTGGAATTTAAGAAACAAAACAGATGAACATATTGTGGGGGAGAGACAAACAGAGAGAGGGAAACAAACCATAAGAGATTCTTTTTTTTTTTTTTTTTTTTTTTTTGAGATTCTTAAACATAGAAAACAAAGTAAGGTTTGATAGAGGAAGGCAGGGGGATGGGCTAGAGGTGTGATGGGTATTAAGGAGGGCACTTGTTAATGATGACTACTGAGTACTATATGTAAGTGATGAATCACTGAATTCTACTCCTAAAACCAATATTGTACCATATGTTAACTAACTAGAATTTAAATAAAAGTTTGAAAAGAAAAAATAAAATAAAAGTGTTCCTTCTTATAAATACAGAGAACTGGTAGTTGCAGAGGAGCAGGGGTTAGGGGATGGGGAAAAATAGAAGTGAAGAAGATTAAGAGAAACAAATCTCCAGTTATAAAATAAACAAGCCATGAGGATGAGAAGTAAAACATGGGAAATACAGTCATTAATATTGTAATAACATTGTACGGTAGCAGATCGTAACTACAATTACTGTGGTGAGCATTATATAATGTACAGAATTGTTGAATCACTAAACACCTAAGACTACTATAACATTGTCACTTTTTGGTTCTGGGTTGCTCTTATGTTGCTGACATATTTTTTTAGGTCTAGCAAAACCAGGTAACTGCCTTAAATAAGAAAATGACTTAATACCACTTGATAGGAAGATCTAAAAGTTGTCCAAAGAGAGCTTGCTAGAAGAGGGTGATTATAGACCAAACAATCCAGAGCTTTCTCAAGTCATATCCCAGGAGGACTTTCTGTAGAACAGATGATAACATTTGGAAGTTTAAGTTTGCTTCTGGGTGCTTTGTTGTCAAAGAGAAAGTAACAAATTGGACCGACTTTAGAGACAAGTCACCAAGGTAATGGACAGCCTGGAAGTCTTGACACAAGAGGATGAAATAAAGGACGAGCATGTCACCTGGAGAAGAGAAGGCTTAGTCGCGATAGACAGCTGTGTTCAAAACAACTGAAGACTACTGCATGGAAAAGAGGTCTTTTTTGTGATCTTTTGGCATGCCAGTAGTGAGTGTAGACATGGAGCATTTGACAATGGGGATTAGAAGAAAACCAACATTATAAGAATTATTTAAGACTCTGTCTTTAGTTGCTTTTTGTTCTTCCCAAAGTGAAGTCAGAATATGAAGCATTCCGTGAAAAATAGATCAAAACTCTCTTACACAGATTTTAACTGTTCCAATTTGTCAATGTCAACTTACATCTATGTACGTACATCTGCTCTGCCCTGACACTTTTTAAATTGAAGGAAACACTCTGTATTCAGCTCAAAGCAGCATTTAAGTTACTATTTCCATGCCCTCCTAGGCATTACTGTCATGGGCTTTTTACTAACTAGTACATTTAAGTTGTCATCGCAGCTCTCTTAATGATGACATTATTTCTTTTCTTACTGGTTTCTAAAATGACACTATTGCCAACTGTCTTTCTGCAATCTAACCGCTTGCTGAATTACTTTTTTGGATGTCTTAATTATTTCGATGCAATTTATTCTCAATAATGCTGTATCAAGCTTTAATTATATTCCCGTTTTGCACTTACTAGAGCAGTAAAATTATACTCACATTTTTACTATACTTTCCACCAAATAATAGATGTATGATTTTTCTCTTTTCAACCATACCAATAATAGGCCCTGAAATACCACGCTATTATCTACTGTGCCTAAAACTTACCCTAAATGATCAATAACATGTCTTCCCAAGAGGAAAAAAGTGTCATTTCTATCATGTTGGTTCCCAAATCTGTTGGGAGTTTAATTGCCAAAAAGTGAAATAGAGAAGATTAAATACTTCTGCTAAAGAGATATTTTTTACTTCTGGGTATATCCTCAAAAGAACTGGAAACAGGACTCAGATATTTGTACACCCATGTTCATAGCAGCTTTACTCACAATAACAAAAAGAGGAAGCAACTCAAGTGTCTGTCAATAGATGAATGGATCAACAAAATGTAGATTACACACATAATGGAATATTATTCAGCCTTAAAGGAAGTTTGTTCCAACACATGCTGTACCATGGGTGAATCCTGAAGACATTATGCTAAGTGAAACAAGCCAGACAAATACTATAGAATTTCACCCATCTGAGATACACAGAGTGGCCAAACTCAGAGAGACATAAAGTAGAATGGTGGTTGCCAGGGGCTGGGGGGGTGAGACCACTTAAGGTCTACTCTCAGACAAGCACCATACAATCTCACTTATGCGTAGACTCTGAACAAATAAACACTGACCTTATAAATACAGAGAACAGATTAGATTGGTGGCTGCCCAAGGCTAGTATTGGGAGTAGGAGAAATGGGTGAAAGGGTCTAAAGATACAAACTTCCAGTTATAAAATGAAGAAGTCCTGTGGAGGTAATGTACAGTATGGAAACGCTAGTTAACAATACCATTCTGTATATTTGAAAGTGTTCAGAGTAAATCTCAGAAGTTCTCATTCACAAGAAAAATCTGTGTGGTGACGAATGTTAACTAGGTGTATTAGGATAATCATTTAGCAATACTCACTGACAGTGAATCATTACATTGTACGTCCAAAACTAATATGTCAATTTTGTATCTCAATTTAAACTTTTTTTTTGTAAAAAATGATCTACTCTCTTAGCAAATTTCAAGCACGCTATTTTTAACTATGGTCACTATGCCGCACATCAGGTCCCCAGAGTTTATTCATCTGATAAAGTTATACTTTCAGTACTCTATTACAAAGTTAATCATTTTCACTTCAGGGACATTGGCTTAAAACATTGCAGTCTGAATATTACTGCATTTTTCTCTTCTTTGGCAACCTTACTGATACACTGAGCCAAGCTTGCTTATGTAGCAGACCCATGGCTAATGTAAGGCTATCCTATCTTTGAGTGCACTTAAAGGACATGATAATGAAAGGGACTCAGCCAGGCCAAAATCTCAGTCCTGATAAGCCACAAAACATTAACTTAGCCCAAGCAATTTAGGGAGAAAAGTGGAAAAAGAGAGATGTTATTTGAATAGGCCAACTCAGAAAAATAATTAATCTAACATGAGAACTAATCTTTTTTTTTTTTTTTTTTTTTAAATTTTTATTTATTTATGATAGTCACAGAGAGAGAGAGAGGTGCAGAGACACAGGCAGAGGGAGAAGCAGGCTCCATGCAGCGGGAGCCCGATGTGGGATTCGATCCCGGGTCTCCAGGATCGCGCCCTGGGCCAAAGGCAGGCGCCAAACCGCTGCGCCACCCAGGGATCCCGAGAACTAATATTTCTGAATGTGCACATGCCCCTTCTTCCTGGCAAATCACCTTACTTTTGAGGTGAGATGAAGTCATTGATACACTGTCTTCTGGTATTTTTTTTTAAGATTTTATTTATTTATTCATGAGACACACAGAGAGAGAGGTAGAGACACAGGCAGAGGGAGAAGCAGGCTCCATGCAGGGAGCCTCATGTAGGACTCAATCTCGGGTCCCCGGGATCACACCCTGGGCTGAAAGCGGCGCTAAACTGCTGAGCCACCCATGCTGCCCTCTTCTGGTATTTCTTTAGTGTTTCTACATCAGCAGAACTGTACATACTGTACATTTTATATCGATAGCTGTGGGCTCTGCTGAATAGACATGACAAAAGTGTTCATTTCCTTATATTTAGTGTATGATTAAAGTATGTGCTGTTTTATCAGAAACGACTCAAAGTAGAGCTATTCAATCCTTTCTGAATGACTTTTCACTTAGAACTTTGGGAATTATGCCTTATTTCATAACAAGTGACCAGGGTGAATGATTGTTGCAATGATGCCTCATTTCCCCATCTCAGCCAGCAAATACTCATTTTTCAAAGCACTGGACTTTTACTTCTTCTTTTGAATATACACCATTTATGAAACCATCACCCCTTCCCATTGCTGCCCCCATAACTATTTGACACAGCATCATCATTTATGTTGGCAATATCATTGCCCTGGGTCAGGTTGCAAAAGACCCAAAGAAATACATTTGTCATCTAATTCTCAAGTTCTAAGGGAAAGTGAACTTTAGATTATAAATGCTTCTAGCTAAGTTTCTCTTTTCCTAGAAGAGATCTTAAAAGGGGAAATGAATTCTTCATTTGGTTGGTTAGTTGGGATCAGGGGCATGATCATCTATAAAGTGACCCATTAGTGAATCATCATAATAGCACATAACACATGGCAAACCTTGGCTTGAGCTTACAGAGCAAATAGTTCATGTTTGATAGCTGCTTGTAGGATCCATTGAGGACATTCATTTTTAAACGGTTTCTCTTTTGAAAAATAATGTAGGAGGTTGACTTTTGCTGTTAAATTCTAGATGTATTTTTAATTTGTCCCCTTTTTCAAAAGCTGCAATTGCAAAAAGTAGCTGCTCAAACTCCCAGGTTTTAGTATTACTGAGTCTTATCTTTTTTGACTATTATATTTAAGTAATTCCATACAAACCTTAAGAACGAGTGCAGTCTTATACTTTGCAAAGTGGACCTTGGGATTTTGGAAATTATTTTTACCATTTGTGGACATGGACCTGGGTGTGCCTGGATCTGATGTACAAATGGTATTTATATTTATCAATATTTCTCTAATTTACTGAGCCTTTGCCATATTTTATTGCATTGTTTGCATTATTTTTTTATTCACTAAGTCCATTTTAAATATTGTAGACATGAATCCTCTTCATTACCTTGTGTGGTCTTGCAAATATGTTTCCTACCTTGACTATTATTCTTAACTTTCCTTACAGTATCTTTTTGTTAAACAAGGTATAATTTTTTGTGGAAAAAATAATAATTTTTTATGGAGTTCTACTTGTTACTTTCTTAATGGCTTTTAATATCAATATCTTGTTCCTAAAATCTTTCTCCACCACTTTCTTTTCATTTCTTAGGCTTTATTCATTGCCTTCCATAAGATTTTATAGTTTTTCCATAAAATTCTGATAATTAAAAAAAGAAAAAGTTTTGGGACGCCTTGGTGGCTCAGTGGCTGAGTGTCTTCACCTTCACTGCCTTCAACCCAGGGCATGATCATGGAGTCCCACGATTGAGTCCCACATTTGGCTCCCTGTGCGAAGTCTGCTTCTCTGTCTGCCTGTGTCTCTGCCTCTCTCTCTATGTCTCTCATGAATAAATAAATAAAACCTTTAAAAATTAATTAATTAATAATAATAATTTTTTAAGTTTTTAGGTATAGAAATTAAGATTATACGGGGTGCCTGGCTGGCTCAATCATAGCACTGGACACTTACGCTCAAGGTTGTAAATTTGCATGTAGAGATTACTTAAAAAGAAAATCTTAAAAAAAATTAAAAAGTTTATAGGGGCATCTGGGTGGCTTTATCAGATAAGGGTCTGCCTTCAGCTCAGGTGATGATCCCAAGGTCCTAGGATCAAGCCCAATGTTTGGCTCCCTGCTCAGTGGGGAGGCTGCTTCTCCCTCTCCCTCTGCCCTTTCCCCTCCACTTGTGCTCTCTAATAAATAAAATCTTTTTTTTAAAAGATTATAAAACACATTCTTCTATAATATATTAAACAATTTTAAATTTATAAATATTTGGTCTTTAGTCTTCTTAATCTACATGGATAGTAGGAATCCATTTTTTCCCATGTGGACGCAAAGCTCATCTAACATCATTTTAAGTAATTGATCTCTTTCCTGCTTATTTGAATTGCCACCTTTGCAATATACTAAGTTCAGATACCCACTCAGTTCTGTTCTGTACTTTATTCCACTGATTTTTCTATTCCTTCACAATACCACACTGTTTTCATCTTTGTGGTTATAATGTATCTTTGAGATCTGATAGGATATTTATTTCCTTCTTTATTTTTATTTTCTGGTTGTTTTTTTAATCTTCATATGGGCTCTGAAATCCATATGCTCAAGTTCCCCTGCTACTTAACTCAATCCTAGCACTTGTTATTTAAATTATCTCCATATTGCAACCCCTTCAAGGGCTTTCCCTCTTTTATTGTGCCAACCACAGTCTACTCTCTAAACTCCATTAGGAAATCTGATTATTTTGAGTCCTCATATGATTTTTAAAACAGTTTTATTGAGCTGTAATATGTATATACTAACAGCATACTTATTTAAAATGTGCAATTCAATGGTCTTTAGCATATTCAGAGTTGTGCAATCATCACCACAATCAATTTTAGAATATTTTCAACACCCCAAAGAAAAAGTCCCTACCTTTTGGATATCAACCCCCAACACTGTCATCTTCCTTCTCCTTTACTGCACCCCACATCCCACTCTAGGCAGCCACTAACCTACTTTCTGTCTTTAGAGATTTTTTTTTATTCTGGATATTTAATATAAATGGAATCATATGATCTGCAACTGGCCTCTTCCACTTACCATGATGTTTAAAAAATTCATCCATATTGTAGCATATATCAATATTAAACTTTTTCTTATGGCCAAATATACCATCGAATAGATATACCATATTTTACCCATTCATCAGTTGACAGACATTTGGATTGCCTCTACCTTTTGGCTCGTATGAATAAATTGCTGCTATCAATCTCATATAAACTTGAAAATGAGTTTGTTACACTCTAATAAAAAAATCTGAGAATTTTTATTGCAATTGCATTCAATTTGTAGATTTAGGAAAATTTTAATTTTTTTCTTATAATATTACTTCCATCCAGAAATTATGTTCCTTTACATTTATTTAGGCCTTGTTTATTGCCTTCCATAAAGTTGTATCATTTTCTTCATAAAACTCTGTTGCAATTTTTTATAATTTGTACATATTTTATGTTTTGCCATTTTGAATGGGATTTTTTTTTTAAGATTTATTTATTTCACAGAGAGAGAAAGAGCACACATACCAGGAGAGCGAGGGACAGAGAAGCAGATTCCCCATGGAGCAGGGAACCTGACACAGGGGTCAATCCCAGAACCCTGGGATCATGACCTGAGCTAAAGGTAGACATTTAACCAACTAAGCCACCCAGGCACCCCTTGAATGGGATTTTTTAATTAAAATTTCTATTTGGTGGTGGCAGTATATAGAAAAGCTATTAATTTTTGTATTTTTTAACCCTGTATCTAGCTATTTTGTAGATCTCTCTTACGCATTCCAATAATTTTTTGGGTTTTTTTTTTAGCTTTCTAGATAATTTTATATCATTAAATATATGAAGCTTATCTCTTACTTCACAATACTTATATTCCCTGTATATTTTTATTTTCTAATTTCATTGGTTATGATCTCCAGAATAGTGAAAAATAATAATATTGGGCATACATCTTTCTTATCAACTTTCATTTTTACTGCAATGTTTCAGCAAAAATAAAAGAAATTGAATACTGAAAAAAATCATTCTGAATCCTGTGTGAAAGCAAACTTGAAAAATAACTGAAAATACGTTGTTCGTATATATAGAGAGAAATGCAGGAAGGATATACACCAGACTTCTACAGGTAGTTCTTTTAAGAGTATGGAATTCTGGAGCAGAATCAGGTGGAGAGGGAGACCCACTTTCTGTTTTATGTACTCCTGTATAGCTTGGCAAAGAGCCTTTCCTATTTTTATAATTTTAAAATGTATCTTGGAAAAAATCCAAAGAGTATGAAGTGTGTAAAGACTTTCTTTACCTATCAATATTTAAGATGTGTGCATTGTTTTTAAAGATTTTTTTTATTTATTTATTCATAGAGACAGAGAGAGAGAGAGAGAGAGAGAGGCAGAGACACGGGCAGAGGGAGAAGCAGGCACCATGCAGAGAGCCTGACGTGGGACTTGATTCAGGGTCTCCAGGATCATACCCTAGGTTGCAGGCGGCGCTAAACCACTGCGCCACTGGGGCTGCCCAGATGTGTGCATTGTTAATGGCTAAAATTTAAGTTTCGTTCACTAATGAAACGAAGAAGATAAATAGACAAATAGATGATAGAAGAATTGGTAGAGACACCAATATAGTTATAGATATATACCCATTGCTGTTACTAGAAAGTCCAAAAACAAAAAGTTGGCCACAGAAAGGAAGTGGGTAAAAGACAAAGCTTAGAGACCACACAGGACAGGATTCTGGGGCAGGGAAGTCAGCACTATTATCTCCCTCCCAGCATATGTGGGAAAATGCAAATGAGGAAATTACTTCATGGGCTAAAGAGAATTTTAATTGCTCTCTACTGTGATCAGATCTTAATGATTTCCTGTCAGAAGTTTTTACTTCTAAGACACCATGGGGGAGTCTGGTAATCAGAGGAAGGCATCTATTTTATTCACCCCAGTGTTTAGGGTGCCACATCAACAATAGAGCCCTCACATCTTATGACTGCTTACATGTTGGAATATGACTAAATGTGCCCCTTCTCTTGTTCCCTTTTAGGATTTCCAATGAACACTCCCCCAAACTCCAGATCCGGAGTCATAGTTACCTGAGGGCAGTAAGTGAAGTCTCCATCAACCGAAGCCTGGACAGCCTTGACCCTGCTGGCCTGCTCACATCACCAAAGTTCCGCTCTAGGAATGAGAGCTACATGCGAGCCATGAGCACCATCAGCCAGGTGAGCACCAAGGCTGTGGGCCATTCCCTGCATAAGGGTTAGTGGAAACAGGGCATGAAGTTAAGGGGTGGCCACTTACAAAGTAAACCACTGATGGATCAGCTAGGAAGCTCAATCAAAATGCTACACATTCAGCTACAGCAAGCACCTGGTATCAACAGTCCACCAGCAGGGAAGGGGTCCTCTGCAGATAGATAAAGGACACTGGAGCAAGTCCATGGAAATTCATCAGCAGTCAGTACCAGCAAAATTGCCATTAAGAAGTTGATGGGTGGGATCCCTGGGTGGCGCAGTGGTTTAGCGCCTGCCTTTGGCCCATGGCGCCATCCTGGAGACCCGGGATCGAATCCCACATCAGGCTCCCAGTGCATGGAGCCTGCTTCTCCCTCTGCCTGTGTCTCTGCCTGTCTCTCTCACTGTGTGCCTATCATAAATTAAAAAAAAAAAAATTTTTTTTAAAAGTAGTTGATGGATGATGTTTGTAAAGATGTTTGAAGGATAGAAGGACAGAGTAGATATTGTTGGCAAAACCATGGTGGTATCTAATCATAAAAGTAAAAGTATTGACCAGGTCATCAAGATAGGGCCCCAGGGACAGAAAGTGAGATACAATCTACTTATTGCAACTGAGTCCCAGGTGAACATTGTGTCTTGGTAATGAGACAAAAGCCACTTCTAAGAACTGGTAGGCCTGAAGGGGGATTAAGACTCAATGAAGTTGGGGCACCTGGGTGGCTCAGTGGTTCAGCTTCTGCCTTAGGCTCAGGGTGTGATCTCAGGGTCCTGAGATCAAGTGCCCCATCAGGGTCCCCATAGGAAGCTTGCTTCTCCCTCTGCCTATGTCTCTGTGTCTCTCATGAATAAATAAATCTTAAAAAAAAAAAAAAAAAAAGACTCAATAAAGGCAATGTAATGCTATATCCAAAATATTCAGCTGAAAGTCCCCTCAGAATATGGGAGAGGGCTGGGCTACCTAAGATCAGGAGCAGAAGACCTGGGACTCTTGGGGGTTCTGATCCTGCAGTTTTTAGGGGGCCACCAGAGGAGCCAATGGTGCCCCAGGGGCTGGCTTCCTCTGGGAGCACAAAGAGTAGTTTTTTTTTAATTTTTTTTTTTTTTTTTTTTTTTTATTCATGATAGGCACACAGTGAGAGAGAGAGAGAGGCAGAGACACAGGCAGAGGGAGAAGCAGGCTCCATGCACCGGGAGCCTGACGTGGGATTCGATCCCGGATCTCCAGGATCGCGCCCTGGGCCAAAGGCAGGCGCCAAACCGCTGCGCCACCCAGGGATCCCGCAAAGAGTAGTTTTTTAAATGATGCGTAGGAACTCTGAATTTAAATTTCTATCACAAAAATAACTACTATATCAGCTAGTATTTATTGAACAGAACACTGGACCAGATCATACAAGTTATTCAGCAATGAACAGTACAAAATCCATTCCCACCAAGAGCTTATAAGAGAACATACAAAAAAGATAAAAGTGCTATCATAATTATTATTTACTTGAACACCACAAAACACTCTGAGGTAGGTAGGGCAAGTATTAATAACAAGAGGCACCATTATTGGGTCAGACACTCAGTGAATTGCTTTATATTTTCATAATATTATTTTATAAAACACCCTGTAAGATATGTAAGTAACCAGATGTCAAATGGGACTTTGTGGCCACAAAATAGTCAACAAGGTTTTGAAACTACAGAGAAAAAAAGAACTTAGGATTCTAAAGAGAGTTTCCAGGCATCCAATCTAGGAATATACATTTTAACAAATATTTCAATAGATTCTAATGAAGTAGTATTTGATCTGAACTTTGAAAAAATGTTTCCTTAAAGCATATTCAAGGAATAGGGAAAATTCTAATTTTGTTGAAGCGCAGAATACTTGTAGAGGCAGCAATGGGAAATCTGTCCTGAATTTTGCCATGAATATATCTTTTTAATTTTCTTTCTTCCTTTTTCTTTCTTTTTTCTTTCCTTCTTCCTTTGAGCAGAGTGAGAGAAAGAGAGAGTGCGAGCAGAGGGGAGGGGTAGAGGGAGAAGCAGGCTCTGCTGAGCAAGGAGCCAGATGCCAGGCTCCATCCCGGGACCTTGGGATCATGACCTGAGCTGAAGGCAGAGACTTAACCAACTGAGCCACCCAGGTGTCCCTCCCTGGGTATATTTTTTAATGCATGGTTTTGCATGCCAGGCCCAGGGGACTGGACTTAATTTATTAGAAATGAGATTGATTATAGATTATTAAAATTTCAGCTTTTAACCTGGCAAGAGATATGATCAGAACTTTAATGTGAGATAATTCACATGGAAACAACATAGGAAAGATGAGAGGATAAATGGCTAGAACTAGAGAAGCCAGTTTGGAAGACATTGTGATCATCAAGGTGAGAATTAATGCTACTAGCAGTGCAGCTGCAAATGGTGATAGCGATGATGAAGATGGTGGTGGTAATTGTGGTGATGAGGAGGAGGATGGCGGTAAGGGCAGTAGTGATGGTAGCGGTGAGGATGATGGTATTGGTGATGGTGGTAAGCCAAGCACTGAAGTTGAACAATAGGCTGAGAGCTGAAGCATCTCTGATCTATCAGAGTGAGACCCTGAAATAAGATCACTGCTCTTACTCTGCCCCTACCTTCAAAACAGAGCTCTTTACTCTAAATGCATTGCTGAAGAGAAAGGCAGGGGCGGTAACAAGGCCCTGACAGCAGGGCAGAGTGCGAATTGGGGAAAGCTGGCATGGGGGATTCCAATATCTGCCCACTGTACATTTTCTTACTTTAAAGAAGCCTCCAAGAACATGCATGCCTATCTGTGCTAACGCTGTCCAAGGATACTACCCCAACTCTCAGAAAAATAATTGGTGCCTCATTTGGTAAAATTTTAACTTGTTTGTCATTACTTTTTTCACAATAAGCAATATGTTTAAAATTTCTTTAAGCTTATGTTTATTCCAGACAGCCTTCATAGTCACAAAGCCTTCTGGAAATATAAATTAGTCTATAAATCCAGCTGTCATACATGTGGAATTCATCAGCAGGTTTAAAAAAAATTGTTGGAAAATATTGATACCCATTCACTGCTTTCATAAATTTATATATTTACATTTTAAATCATGCTAGGAAAAACATACCACTTCCCCCATCAGGACATTGCATCTACACAACTGCCTGACTTTAGTCCCTGTGCCACAGATCTGACTTCCTGAAACAATCTCATGTCCTAGTGATAGCTTAGTAAGATATCAACAAACCAGGGACACATGCAGGGCCCTGACGCTAGAGCAGGTCAAGTTCTGCAATTCTGTGGTATAATCATTTAGCCTTAAGTAAAATACAGAAAGAATAGGCATCCTAAATGGATTCCTAATGATACATCATTTTTCTAGTCCCATATTTCAATTTTCAAGTAAAACAATATATTTAAGGATAATTTCAAACTATTGCAGTCCCAACATTGTCATTATTCAAAGGAAAATAGTTTCCTCTTCAAAGCAATACTACCATATATATTCTAGACTTTTCAAAAAGTGGTCAGCTTCTATGATGTTGGGGATATTCTCTCTTCTAGATCTTTAGTAGCAGCTCTAATAGTATATAATTTAAATGCATTATATCCTCCCCCTCCTTTTAAAACCTGATATATTATTCATCAAAGTCTCCTAGAAAGATCAGAGTAAAATGTTGTAAGCCAAGATATTGGTCTAGAATAACTAAATTGTTTGTTCCTGCCATTCATACCTCATAGAAGTAAAATATCCCTAAAAACAGATTGTGTTTGCATGGTATAGAAAAACGGAACTTGTTTATATTTATTCTCTTTCTATATTTTGTTCTATATATATAATAAAATGGGGACTCTTTAAAAAATATTTTATTTATTCATGAGAGACACACAGAGAGAGAGAGAGAGAGAGAGAGAGAGGCAGAGACACAGGCAGAGGGAGAAGCAGGCTCCATGCAGGGAGCCCAACATGGGACTTGATCCCGGGACTCTGGGATCACACCCTGGGCTGAAGGCAGGCGGTAAACTGCTGAGCCACCCAGGTGTCCCAAAATGGGGACTTTTTAAAACAGTCCCCATGAGAAGAAAGAATTTTTAAAAGTCACATTTTAAATATATATATTTGGTATAATAACAGTCATTTCCAAATTAGCCTAATGTATGTCGCCTTTTTTTTTTTTAAGATTTTATTTATTTATTCCTGAGAGACACAGAGAGAAAGGTAGAGACACAGGCAGAGGGAAAAGCAGGCTCCATGCAGGGAGCCCAATGTGAGACTTGATCCCAGGACTCCAGGATCACACCCTGAGCCAAAGGCAGACACTTAACTGCTGAGCCACACAGGCATCCCTGTCTTCATTAATTTCAAGACCAATTCTCAAATATCTTCATCTAGAATGGTAAACTAGAAGCCAACAGACATTTTTGTCTGGCAATGGGTTGAATTTCTATATCATTTTTTTTTTAAGTGAATAGGCAGTTATGCTCAGGGGTAATACCGGCAGTTTAGTTGTGACTTGTGACTTAGACCATCCCTTCATTGTATATATACAAAGAAATACTCAGATGAATTAAGTGTCTAGGAATACAGTCAGGAACAGAATCTAGAAACCCAAGTATCCTGACCTCTCACTGATAAGTTTCTTCAGTACCTACTGTATGGGGGGTATTGATAGCAACAATATTGTTAATAATAGTAGTAATAATGGAAATGATAACAATGGACTAGTCATCATATATTGCTTACCTGTTACATACAAGAAGCTTTTTATATTATCTTAATTTCATATCAACTATAAAAAATATCACTTCTTAATCTATGAAATTCAGTCTTAGACAATTGAAGTAAATTGTTTCATTCTTCCCACTACACTATCTCTAACATCCATTATTTATGGAGTGTCTACCATGTGCCTAGAAATATAATATGCATTTTGAATATTTTATTTTTATCCTCTAAGCCTCCATAGGAGATAGGTACCATTATATCCATTTTACGGGTGAGGAAAGTGAGGATTAGAGAATTCAAGCAAATTGCCCATGATCTAGTAGAAAGAGCATTAAACTACACCTGAGGCACCTGGGTAACTCGGTCGGTTGAGCCTCCAATTCTGGACTTGGGCTCAGGTCATGATCTCAGGGTCATGGGATAGAGTCCCACACTGGGCTCTGCACTCAGCATGGAATCTGCTTGTCTTGCTCCTTCTATTCCTCCCTAGCCAGTGTTCTCTCTCTCTCTCTCTCTCAAATAAATAAAATCTTTAAATAAATAAACTACTCCTTCCCATATAATAAATTCAAATTAGATCTCAAATCTAAACAATAACACAAAATGACAAAAATTAAAATTAGGAAAATATGTGTATGATTTGGGGTAGTGATTAAATAACTTTTAATAAAATATGAATTCCAGGAAACAAAGTAAAAGATTAGCATCTATTCTAACTAAAAACTAAATATTTTTGTGTGGCAAAAGATATCATAAAGTTAAAATGCAATTGTTGGGGGGATATTTAAACATACCAAGAATAGCTTCCAGTTGCCTAAAATATTTCTACCAATAACTATGAAAAGATAAACAACCTAAAAGAATGTGGGGCAAACATGCAGAAGAATGAAACTGGACCATTTTCTTACACCATACATAAAAATAAACTCAGAATGGATGAAAGACTTAAATGTGAGACAGGAATCCATTAAAATCCTAGAGAAGAACACAGGCAGCAACCTCTTTAGCCTCAGCCACAGCAATGTCTTGCTAGAAATGTCTCCAAAGGCAAGGGAAACAAAGGCAAAAATGAATTATTGTGACTTCATGAATATAAAAAGCTTTTGCACAGCAAAGGAAACAATCGACAAACCAAAAAACAAGATATTTGCTAGGAGAAGATATTTGCAAATGCATTTTTAGATAAAAGGCTAGTACCCAAAATCTATAAAGAACTTATCAAACTCGACACCCAAAAAAACAATCCAGTCAAAAAATGGGCAGAAGACATGAACAGACATTTCTCCAAAGAAAACATACAAACGGCTGACAGACATGTGAAAAAATGCTCACCATCACTCAGCATCAGGGAATTACAAATCAAAATCACAATGAGATACCACCTCACACCAGTCAGAATGGCTAAAATTAACAGATCAGTAAACAACAAATGTTGACGAGGATGTGGAGAAAGGGGAACCCTCGTACACTGTCGGTGGTAATGCAAACTGGTGCAGCCACTCTGGAAAACAGTATGGAGGTTCCTCAAAACGTGAAAAATTGAGCTACCCTATGATCCAGCAGTTGCACTACTACGTATTTATCCCAAAGATACAAATATAGTGATCCAAAGGTATAACTGCACCCCAGTGTTTATAGGAGCAATGTCCACAACAGTCAAACTATGGAAAGAGTCCAGATGTTCATTGATACATGAATGGATTAAAAATATGTGAGATTATATCTATCAGATGTTTTATATATATAATATATATTACAGATTAAAAATATGTGAGATTATATCTATCAGATATATATGTATATATATCACACACACACAGACAAACCCACAATGGAATACTACTCAGCCATCAAAAATGAAATCTTTCCATTTGCAACAACATGGATGGAACTAAAGGGTATTATTCTAAGCAAAATAAGTCAATCAGAGAAAGACAATTATCATATGATCTTACTCATATGTGGAATTTTAAAAACAAAAAAGAGAATCCTAGGGGAAATGAGGGAAAAATAAAACAAGATGAAATCAGAGATGGAGACATACCAAAAGAGTCTCCTAATCATAGGAAACAAGCTAAGGGTTGCTGGAGGAGAGGTGGTTGAGAGGAGGGGGTAACTGAGTGATGGGCATTAAGAAGGGCATGTGATGTAATAAGCACTGGGTATTATATAAGAATGATAAATCACAAAACTCTACCTCTGAAATTAATAGTATGCTGTATGTTAATTAATTGAATTTAAAGAAAAAAGAAAAAGAAAAAATGTGGGGCAAAACTTATAAAAATAGCAAATCAGAGGGAAAAATACAAAGATGAGTAAATATACTCATCTTTAAGCAATAAGCAAAATGTTTATGTACGCTAGTAGGCTGATAAATAGAAAGAGCACAATATCATTTTTGACCTATAAGAGTTGCAAAAACTGCTAATATGCAGTTCTAGTGACCATGCAGAGAAATGAGCTCTGGATTCTTGCTGTTTGTGGTGAACTGCTGCAGTTGGAAGTAAGTTGATAAAATCTTCAAAATGTAAAACATATCTTTTGGCACAAGAATCCCATTTTTGGAACTCTACAATACAGAAATAAAAGTACCAATATATAAAGATAAATACACAAGAATGTTGGTCATAGCACAGTCTCCAAGGACATATCTGAATTATCATCCACAAAGGAGTAGTTGAATAAATTACAGTATAATCATAGTAGACAATATTATGGTGGCAGTGACAGTGTTTGAATTTCCCTGAGTATCCATATAAAAAGAGAGCAGCTAGGTAGAAAAACCAAAAAGGCATGGAGAACACTTATAACAAAGTGAGATATAACAAGATATTCCATGAACCCAAAATATAAGTGGGTGAGAGCAAACCACAAGTAGCCATAACCCTGCATTGCATCCACATCTGTGTAGGAAGACATACAGGGAAACAATGACTTGTGACAAGCTTGAGCATAGCAAGACAAAACAGCAACAGGTATTCACTGGAAAGTTCAGGGCACCTATTTGAGAACAGCAGCTGAAATGGAGAGGGATGTGACTTCTCTAATAGCAGATAAATTCAAGGAGCCTGAAGTAAATTCAAAGAAGACTGGGGCAATCTGAGCCCATATGTACATTGGAAACCAACCAACCACTGTTTCCTTCCAGAGCAGGGCCCAGGGCTGAAAGGAAACAGATGGGAATGGAATCAAGTCTGAGCAAGTTAGAGACAATAGCAAAGAAGAAAAGAAAAGGCCCAGGTGAAAGTTGAGGAGAGGAGCAAAAGAATCAGGAAATCTCAGAAAGCTTAAATAAGTAAATAAATAAAAAAATAAAATAAAATAAAAAAATAAAATAAAATAAAATAAAATAAAATAAAATAAAATAAAATAAAATACAAAATCCTGGGAATCTGGGGGGATATCTTGACTGCATCCACCCTCTCAAGATCAGAAGAACTGATTTTGCATTCAAAGTCACTTATCAGAAGAAAAGACAATAAGGAACAGGGTAACATTCCTACAGAAAATGAAAGCATGTAGAAAGACATACCACAAAATAAATCAAAATTCTAACACACTACAGTTGACCTTGAACAACATGGGTTTGAACTGTGTGGGTCCACTTATATGTGGATTTTTTTCAATAAATATAGTGCTATATTGTAATTGTATTTTTTCTTCCTTATGATTTTAATAACATTCTCTTCTCTAGCTTATTTTATTGTAAAAACATAGCTTATCATACATATAAGATACAAAATACATGTTAATCAATTGTTTATGTTATCAGTAAAGATTCTAGTTATTAACCAGAAGGACAAGCAGACTGCACTGAGTACACAGTGCAGAGCCCAACACAGGCCTCTATCCCAGGAGCCTAAGATCACAACCTGAGCCAAAATCAAAAGTCAGATGCTAAACTGACTGCCCCATCCTAATGCCCCTATATGTGGATTTTCAAGTGTGCAAGAGTGGGAAGTAGATGCCCCAACCCCCGTGTTATTTGCTCAAGGGTCAACTATATTTTAAAATGCACGAAACTACATTAAGAACATGATATAGGATATGAAAGAAAAAGATATATCTTAATTTCAAAATTTTAAAAATGATGTCACAAAACCCAGGAAAGAATTAGAAGTAAAAGAAAAAATCATTTCAGAAATGAAGATTACACTAGAAGGACTATAGAAGCAAGTGATGGGAGACATTTCATACACTAAGAAAACAGAATCTAAAAAGCAGGGAAATATTTAAAATAAAGAAATGAAGAGGTAAAAAGAATTCAAGAGACATTGATAAATATTTTGGGCAAATATTGAACATATAAATAACAGACCTCCCTGAAGAAGAAAAGCAAAGAACCATTAAAGAAAACTTTAATAAGGGATCCCTGGGTGGCGCAGTGGTTTAGCGCCTGCCTTTGGCCCAGGGCGCGATCCTGGAGACCAGGGATCGAATCCCACGTCGGGCTCCCAGTGCATGGAGCCTGCTTCTCCCTCTGCCTGTGTCTCTGCCTCTCTCTCTCTCTCTCTCTCTCTCTCTCTGTGACTATCATAAATAAATAAAAATTTAAAAAAAAAAAAAGAAAACTTTAATGAAACAAAAAGATGTTTCAAAATTACATCTGAGATTGACCCAAAATAATAACTGAAACATAGTCTGATAAAATTAGAGGACTCTGATTTCAAACAAAACAAAATGAAAACAAAGTTCTTTGGACCTCTAGACAGAAGAGCAAGTGACTTAAAAAGAACAAAAATTGATGAATCCCTAAATTCTACTCCTGAAACCAATATTACGCTATATGTTAACTAACTAGAATTTAAATTAAAATTTGAAAGAAAAAAATTCTCATCAGATTCTTTAACAATGGTTTAGGACAAAAGAAAACTGAGTAACATTTATATTCAAGAGCGCAAAATGTGAAAAGATTTTACACCCTCAAAAAACTGACTTTCATATAAAAGGCATAGGCAAACTATTATAAGCATAAATGAACATAGGAAACATCATTTCCATGAGCCCAACCTGAGGAATCTACTAGACAATGAGCTTTAGACAACCCCTATGACCAGACATAAGAACTAGTGGTGAATAGGTGTATGGACTTATTTCTGGACTCTCGATTCGGTTTCATTGGTCTATATGTGTCTTTATGTCAATGCGAAACAGTTTTGATGATTGTGGCTTTGCAGTAAGTTTTGAGATCAGGAAGTGTGAGTCCTCCAGCTTCATTCTTTACCAGGATTGCTTTGGAAATTATGATGCATCAATGTATTTTTCTCGTGTTTTTTTATTCTTGGAATTCTTTGAGCTTCTTGGATTTTAACATCTGACTAGTGGGAGTTCCAGAAAAAATAAATAAAAGGAATGCAATTACTAATAAAATAATTCAAGAAATGGTCCCAGAACTGAAAGACATGATTTTGCAGATTGAGAGCGCCTACCCAGTACCCACCTCAATTGTTCTTTGTTTTGGTTTCTTTTAAAGATTTTATTTATTTATTCATGAGAGAGAGAGAGGGAGGCAGAGACACAGGCAGAGGGAGAAGCAGGCTCCACGCAGGGAGCCCAATGCGGGACTCAATCCTGGGACTCCAGGATAACGCCCTAGGCCGAATGCAGGCACTAAACCCCTGAGCCACCCAGGGATCTCCTACCCACCATAACTGATGGAGAAATGTGCACATAGGGAACATCACAGTAAAATGTTAGCTCATTTGGGACAACAAAATCCTAAAAAGCTTTCAAAAAGGGGTGAGAAAAAAACAGTTCATATGGAAAGTCTCAGGAATGAGAAAGGCATCCACTTTCCCAAACTCTAGCATATATGAAGGCTAAGAGATAAGGAGCAAAGCCTTAAAACATGGGAAAGAAGGGATCCAGACTAGAATCCTGAATGCAAGCACACTCTTCCTTAACAGTGGGGGTGGAATACAGACATTTCCATCAATGTCAGATGGCCCCCTTGTCCAGGAAAGCACTGGAAGATGTGTTCCACCAAAAGGACGGAATAAAACAAGGAAGAGGAGACAGGGACTCTACCACAGTCAAGATAATGAAGGGCACCCCCACAGTGATAGGGAAGAGAGCTCCCAGGACAGCAGTGTGCTTGGCAGCCATAGATTGCAATAGGGAAACAGAGGCCCCAAGGGTAATGCTTTAAAGGCAGGAAGGAAACCACATAGGTTATCAGAGGTCTATGAACGTAGCAACCATTCACATAAGCAAGCTTTTGGGAATATGGATGCAAATACCATAAGATCCAGCTGGAACAATTAAAAGTGTTTGCCTCTGGGGAGGGAGAATCTGGACGGGGCAGGAGGGTGGTGGTGAAAAGTAAGGTGGGTCAGGGATTTGCTCTTTTCCTTTATAAGCCACCTAGAACTATTTGACCCATAGCTGTAGGATTTTGAAAAAGAATAATCTGCCTATATGAAAAGTGTAGTGGCAAGCATTAAATATATGTTTATAAGAGACTAAATGAGGGCTAAAGCAGGAGAGAACATGTAGGTTAGTGCTCTGCAATGTAAATACAGTACAACTGTTTTAAATGAGGAAAGAACGGAGAGTGCATACATACCCACAGAGGAATTGTTAACTGTTTCCAATATTGACATGGGCACGGTATTATTCGTGTGCTGAGATGGTTATGTATATGTTATGGAAGAAACGAATAATTGTAGACTATCGCAATACTATCATTCCCTATGCCCCCCGAGAATAGAGATTTTAGTATGAGATCGAGGCATAAGGATAAATATAATCTAGAAGACTACCTGAGTGTCAAGCATCTGCCTTCAGCTCAGGTCACGATCTCAGGGTCCTGGGATTGAGCCCCACATCAGACTCCCTGCTCAGGGTGGAAACTGCTTCTCTCTTTCCCTCTGCCTGCCTCTCCCCCTGCTTGTGCTCTCTCTCCTTCTGTCAAATAATAAATAAAATCTTTAAATAGATAGATAGATTACATCAAAACTCTGCAATCTGAGTTTTAATTGGACATATTCACTAGGTACTCCCACTGAAAGACCTAGTTTTGCCCACTGAACAGTGACCAACCCAGTAGCAATGACAATGAAGCTTCCTGGTGCCCAGACTGTGTTCTTGTGATACATTTCCCACTGAAAGAAGAAGGGCTTTTTGAAAAAAATACTGATTCCAGGACTGAACAGGAAAGATTTAAGATGAGTTTAGAATGCCTTGACATACCTGCTATCAAGGACTATCAAGCTATCAAAGACTACTAGTTTCTTGTCAAAAGGATTCAGGAGTCAACGTAAGAGGTTCCTACCAGTTAAAAATAAGACAAATTTGAGTTCAAATTTGAAGTGAATTTAAAACCATGAAATATTTTTTAAATCTATGAGTTCATTTTGATATTTTGAAAAATTAATTGATCACCTTTGGTAGATAAGAGGGAAAATTTTTATTATCTTGAAAATAAACAAGGGGGAAAAAAAACAAACATTTATTCTCCCATTTCTCTATGACCTAAAACACTGAGTAACCAAATAATGTGAGAGGAAGCGTTTATTTATAAAAATGTTCCATCTAGTAACTTTTACAGTAATGACGGAATTAGAATATCACCATTTTACAACTCCCAGTGAATTGATGGATGTAGGCTTGGAGCACAAATGACTCCTAACAACATAAAAAGAGAGACAACCAGACATAATGTGTCTCCTGATAAAAGAACACATGACCTCTAGTCTTGCCAAAGGGATTGAATCTGAATCTTATAAAGCCCCCGGATCTAGCTTACAGTTTTCAGGAAATAACAAAAGACAGGCGAACATGCTAAATCCTACCATGAGTATGAAATCAGCAAATCCAGACTGTAGGAAGCTTTACAGGTCAAATAACCCAGATGCTTACTAAATAAATTGTAATTTAAAAAATGGATAGGAGATAGGGCATCTGGGTGGCTCATTGGTTGAGCTTCTATCTGCCTTTGGCTCAGGTCATGATCCTGGGGTCCTGGGATCAAGTCCCGTATCGGGCTCCCTGAAGGGAGCCTGCTTCTCCCTCTGCCTATGTCTCTGCCTCTCTCTGTGTGTCTCTCATGAATAAATAAATAAAATCTTTTTTTAAAAATGGGTGAAGGGAGACCTGTATGTTAAAAGTGAATTAAAAGATATATAGAACTTTTTAAAAGGGTATAACTAAACTGTAGGGTCCAGGGATACACATGAGTGAAAAAAACTCAAGCATTTCCTTATGAAAATAATTCTTTACATTATTATTTATTGTAATAAATACAATTATTTATATAATACATTTATTTATGTAATAATCTTACATTATTTATATAATAATC
Source organism: Canis aureus (assembly GCF_053574225.1). Classification (NCBI taxonomy): domain Eukaryota; kingdom Metazoa; phylum Chordata; class Mammalia; order Carnivora; family Canidae; genus Canis; species Canis aureus. The sequence goes on from NC_135616.1 coordinate 10,711,267, forward strand.
TTTACATAATTTATTAAAATTTATATTTCTTATACAAAATCATTCTTTATAAAGATAAAACTCAATGTAGTGTTACTTTTGGAGGAAAGATGGGGATTATCGTTAGGGTAGAGCATATAGAGTTTCTGGAGTGCCTGGAAAAGCTCTTTCTTGATCTGGATAGTGGTTACAAGGGTGTTTACCTTATTATAATTAATGAAGTTATAATTTATTTTGTGTGGTTTTCTGTATTTGTATATAGTAGAAACAAAAGATTAGAAGAGAATGAAGGAGAATCCTATTAAGATATAAGTTTAATATAGAAGGTTAAGTGGCAAGAAAACAGAATGCAGAATTATATTTACTTTATGGTCCAATTTTTATGAACAACAGGGGAGGGGGCATATATACCCTCTGAGCAGACAGGGAAAATTGCTTGCTAGAGGAGAAACCTAATAAAGTATATATGTATGTATGTATGTATACACACACACACGTAAATACAGTTTTACTTTGAAATTATCTCAAGTTCACAGAAGAGTTCCTTGTAAAATACAAAGAACTCTTGTACATCCTTGTCCCAGATTCATATTCAAATTCCTTTGGGCTCATTTGCTCACTTTCTCAATCTTGTAGTTTGTTGCAAATAGCATGTCCCTTTACCTGTGAAAGCATTTCCAAGTATTTCCTAAAAACAAGGAGATATATGCGTATTTAATTTTTTAATATGGACACATACAATTATTATCCTTGAAAACAGAGGGATTTTATGTCAAATTAGATAAAGTATGTGAAAATGCTGTTTTATGCTTCAAAGAATCATTAAAAAATATATCTTTGTCTACTTGATATCCCTAAAGGTAATTAATCGGTCACCTCTATCTAAGTTTAAAGAAATTTGCCATTATCAAAGTATATCCTCAGATAACACAAAATGAAGAAACAGTCAATAATTACAATCATTTTCAGTATTTGCTCTAAGCTTGCTTATGGTCTAATCTGCTAAATTCTTAATTACTCATTAATATTAGGGAAACTAAACATAAAGGTCTAGAGGGTGGCAGAAATATGACGAATGCTCCCCTACCTATCAAACCAGATAGGTATGAGAAAAATTGCGAGAAATTAACGGGAGCACCTGGTCTGGTTTATTTGTTTTCTTTTTTAGGTGGTGCTCAAACCCAATGAAAGTTATGTACCGAGGAATATAAGTAAATAAAAACTAATTTCCTCCAAAACAGCAAAGACTTCGTTTGGCAGATTTTAAGACACATAATTTGTGAACCCTATCAGCTTTGTATAAAGAATGAAACTTCTTTAGATAGTGCGTAGATTGAAAATCCCCATAGTGCTTTTCAAGATTCTGACATATCTGGGTTTGGTCTATTTTTGTGCAGAATGAGAGTCTCTTGCCAGAAAATATAGGGCCTGTTTCCATACTTTGCACTAAACGAAGCTGCTTTGGACACTGGAAATATTTGACAGGCCAGTCACTTCCATAGCACGAGAATAAAAATGCTATTTCTCAAATGCCTCTGCTTAGAAGCGTTGCACGGGGGATCCCTGGGTGGCGCAGCGGTTTGGCGCCTGCCTTCGGCCCAGGGCGCGATCCTGGAGACCTGGGATCGAATCCCACGTCGGGCTCCCGGTGCATGGAGCCTGATTCTCCCTCTGCCTGTGTCTCTGCCTCTCTCGCGCGCTCTCTCTCTCTCTCTCTCTCTCTCTCTCTCTGTGTGACTATCATAAATAAATAAAAAATAAAAAAATAAAAAAAAAAAGAAGCGTTGCACGGAAATACCCCAACTCTGTCGGTGGACTGCTGACCCTGTTCCCCAGGTGTGCGTGGGTCAGCAAGGGAAGGAGCGCCTGGCTGGGCAGGCCCTGGTGGAGACTTCCGAGCCCCACGCTTCCTCCACTGGGAAAATAACGCTCCTTTTATTCTTTAAAATTGAACCGACGGTGTGAGGTCACAAACGAGATGCAGTTCCACTGTGGATGGTAGCGCAGAGGGGATAAGATGCTTTGGGGTTCAGCGCGTCTTTCGGGGGGCAAGGGTGGAGGGTGCGGCTTGGAGCTGCTCCTCGGGCGGGGGCGGGGGGGCGGGGAGGAGGATCACGGACCTGGGTCTGCCCACAGGTGAGCGAGATGGAGGTGAACGGGCAGTTTGAGTCGGTGTGCGAGTCGGTGTTCAGCGAGCTGGAGTCGCAGGCGGTGGAAGCGCTGGACCTGCCCATGCCCGGCTGCTTCCGCATGCGGAGCCACAGCTACGTGCGGGCCATCGAGAAGGGCTGCTCCCAGGACGACGAGTGCGTGTCCCTGAGGTCCTCCTCGCCGCCGCGCACCACCACCACCGTGAGGACCATTCAGAGCAGCACCGGTGAGTGAGCGCCCCCCCCAACCCCCCCACCCCACCCCGCGACCGCAGCCGGGGCCACCGCAGGCCTGGCTCGGCTGTCCCAGAAGGCTGCACACGGTGTCCTCGCTGTCCCCGGGCAGTCGCCAGTAACGAAATACCCCCTGTGCCCTACAGAGCACGGTTTTGCCTCCGTCCCCAGGCTTGGGCGGCCTTCACAGTCCTCTCTGCCTCCACCTCTGGCATCAACAGAGAAACTTCAACTGCAGATCCAGAAGGGACAGCGCCAAGGGGGCAGGTGGGGTCTCCCCAAGATCCCCACACAGCTGTCCCAGCAGCCAGCAGACACATCCCACCAACTCCTGCTGGCCACAGTCAGGCTCGGACCTTTAGGGGTGACCCTTAAGCAAATCGGTTCCCCCCCATTGCTGAGCATCCCACAGTTAGAATGCCTTTTTTTTTTTTATTGCAAGATATCCACAAAATGACTACCCCCCCCAAAGACCTGAAATATCACTAAGAAAATAAGGAAGAAACAGATGATCCAGATATATTAGTTGAACATCTAATGAGTTTTCTTTCATTATAATGAAGACAGATTTCAGTATTTTAAAACCTTTTGTCATATGTATACATCACTTCCTTTTCCTTCTAACGTACACTTCAGTTGATGCAGTTGAACTGTATTTTTTATCAGATTTTAAGCAGAGAGACACAGAAGAGTTTTACTGGTTTCCATGACACCGAAACCTGCATAGAAATATAGCTATGGGTTATCTATGCCAACGTGTGTGTGTGTTGGAGGTTTTTTATAATATTTGGGTCCAAGAAGAGAACCCCCTCCATCTTAACTAGGCTTAACTATATGATTGAATTCAATGTAACTCCAATACAGAGTAGTTCTACAGGAAGATATCAAACCTAGAGTCATGGTAAATAATAATGAATAAATTACAAGGCAAAGCTTGTGCCAGACTATTGCAGCATTTAATTTTAATTCTAAGTGCATCAAATGCCAGTAATTATCATTCAGAACTTTTGCAGGCTTGGGGAGTAATAGGTCCTCAAACCTGAGTTAAAACCCTACTAACTAGAGATGCGGAGTTGAGGTAGCAATGTGTAAGAAACCATTAGAGGTTAAACGCGGAGAGTTCATTCTTGACCAACACAAGCTAAGATATCAGGATCAAAGAAAGGGATGCTTCCAGAGAGTGCACAGACTCCAAGGCTCTACAGGGAGCCAGCAACTCTGTCCTCAGCTGGCTGGCTCCAGCCAAATGGTAGATGTACATTCTTGCTCATCAGGAAATTCTACAAGAACAGCCACAGATGAGGTTAACAAATAAGGTTGACTTACAAAATGAAAAAAAAAAAAAAATTTCAATCATCCATGGGCATATTTCTGTGTTGTGTTTATGTTCATGCAGTAACTGTAATTTGAAGATCTGCCCTGTGCCTATAGCGTATCACTGTCTCTTCTTGTCCCATTTTCACCCCCACCCTACGCTTTCCCACCATCTAGTCTACTGCTCGCTCTAACAGTCTCGCCGCCTGCCAGCTGTTCTCCTGTGCTGAAATCGCTCGTTAAATACACAGTATGCACCTCCTTGCCCAGAAGTGCCAGGGGAAGGAAAAGAGCCACCGGCTGTCTCCTTCCCCCTGGAGGAGCAGTGCCGTGGATAAAGCGGCAAGAAACTCCAGGACAGCTTTTTTTTCTGCCCCCCTCTCAGAGGATTTGTGGCTTTGTCCTTTGAGAGACAATTTGCTTACACCTCCTACTGTCAGTTCTTGTGCTGTGCTCTTCACCCCACATGCCAGGACATCTGGCTTTTCTGAGACCTTTCCCAGATACTTGGGAGATTCCTGGAGTTCCAACAATAGGGTTGCTGGATCACATCCAGGGTTACATTTGAATTTCAGATAGTGAATAATTGTGTAGTGTATATCTCAAAGTTGCACGTGGCATACTTATACTATAAAACTATTTGTGATTTGCTGAATCTGACAAGCCTATCAGAGAAGATGAGTAGAATCTGGGAGGGTGTTGCTCCTTTTAGAATATAAATTGATTGGTAGGTCTCTAGCTGGGGACCCTATGAGGAGAACACCCAAAAACAGAGAGGGATAAATGAAAATATCAGAGGTGATTGCATCGCTTCTTCTGGGGTTCTGTGTGTCTCATCCTAAGAACTGGGCTACATCCGGCTGCCTGCAGCTCTGAGGGTGGGAAGGCTCCATGCTTGGCCACAGCTGCAGAGGGGCAGGGGCAGGAAGACATGACATGCCCCTGGGAGTGGTAAAGCATAAAATACCAGATTTTTGCACAAGGCAGCTGATGACTTCACCCTTCATCAAACTAAACATTATGATAGATGATCTTTACAGTCATGGAAAAATTAACAAATTAAGGACTAAAACATTGTACTAGCTTCTAAGTAGGCCCATCAGACATTTTACGAATCTGGCCTTAAGGATTCTAATGTCACTGTTCAGTTTTTCTATGCCATAAATTTGTTCTTTTAAAAAAATCATTATTTGGGGATCCCTGGGTGGCGCAGCGGTTTGGCGCCTGCCTTTGGCCCAGGGCGCGATCCTGGAGACCCGGGATCGAATCCCACGTCGGGCTCCCGGTGCATGGAGCCTGCTTCTCCCTCTGCCTGTGTCTCTGCGCCTCTCTCTCTCTGTGACTATCATAAATAAAAATTTAAAAAAAAATCATTATTTTAGGATATAAATAAGGTTCTGTGCCATTCATTCTACCCCTCTCTCATTACTCCTGTGTCTCTTCTCTCTTTCACGCCCACACTTTTCCTTGCCTCTCACATGATCTCAGTACTAGCATATCAATTTTCTTCTTCTACTGCTTTCCTTATTACACTGAATCAAATATAATTTCCTGTAGAAAACACGGAAAAATCTACTTTCTCATAAAACCTACTAATTTTTGAAAGAATGTGCTCATTTGTGGAAATCAGGAAATTACTTTGCTCTAATTTTAACCATTTCCCCCATGCACACAGGTCAAATTTACATCCGTGTTCAGTAGGACATGACGTAGATTTCTCCTTTTGCTTCTCTTCCTTTGCTCATTATTCTTGGATACTCACAACAGATTCTATTTTTCCTAAACTTCCCTTTGCTTGAATAAAGTTCTTCTGTTTTGTCAACTGCAGTTATTAGCTGTAAATTTTCCCCCACAACAACGCACATGCTGAGTCTTTGATTTCTGTGTCGGCCCATTCTAATTGTTCAAATTGTCAAAATATATTAGCTTTTCTCTTCTAGCCATGTCTATTCTTCATATTAGCAAAATTAAATCATAGACAAAAATCCACAAAAATATCTGCCACCATGTGAGAGTGTCACGAGGATGCGCTCAGCCAAAAGTGGCCCCAAGGACCCCCTAAACAGTGTGAGGAAGAATGGCAACTCATCCCAGCAGATCAGGGCCAATTAGGAACAGAGTTATAGAGTGACTTATAGCTACACTTCTTTTAGGTTCTTTTGGTTTATTAACGTTTTGGCCTATGTAACTATGATAGAATCTTATATTCTTTCAGCCTGTCATCCGCTTCAAGCACTCAGATATCTCTCCATCTAATAAATTCAACAAGCTTTTATATAAACCGCTGTACCCAGGACTATTAGACTAGGATTAGAGCTACTGTAAGGAAGTGCAGCTTAATGGTGGAGCAATTAACCTCAGGACTGTGGGAAAACAAGCAACCTTACCTCAGTTGCCTGAATATTTTAGGTAAAGGTAGAACTAGATGCTGGAAATATAGTCGAACATTCACTTCAGAATATTGTATTAAACTTGCTTCATGTGGAATATAACAAGTCAATTGTATGTGTTAAGAATTTTTCTTGTTGCTTCCTACACTGAGCTTCTACCATCTATCAAAAGCATTAGGACATTGTAGCAAAGACAGACAGACTTGTATCTGGTGAACAAGCAAAAATATTGTATGATAATCATCAGTAGATACAGACACACACTTGGTCAGAAAGGACAAAAAAATAAGCTGTTTGTAGTGGTTACCCAGCAAGTAGTAGGTGAAAGAATCAGGTAGAAGGGACAGAGGGAAATTTTTAAATAGGCATTACTTTTTGTGATTTTAAAAGCCAATATAATATTTGATTAAAAATTATACTGTGATATAAATCAGCAAACTATCATGATATGGAATTCTGGGGGGGGGGGGGTTCCAGAAAAGCATTTTTTTTTTCAATTAGAAGCTTTTCAAAGAAGCTTTAGGTAGCAATAGCACAATTTTTATAAAGAGGTTGATTTGCCACCTAGTGCCTCTTAACGTTTGGCGTTATTTGCTCTACTCTTTTTTTTTATTAGGGAAAGCCTTAAAAGTTAGTGGAGTTGAACTGATTTCCTTTCCTGCAAGAAGCTCCCAGAAAGGTCAGCAAGACCTTCCTTTGCTCATTATTCTTGGATACTCACAACAGATTCTATTTTTCCTAAACTTCCTGGAAGTTAGGATAAAGCATTTTCCCGGGCCAGCAGCCAGTGTCCTCCAGCCAGGGAGTCAGTGCAGTGTGCCCTCCTGGGTGTGGCTTGAGGCCACAGTAACACCAATATTTATACTTTTTTTTAATGAGATCATATTTTCCCTTAAATTGACACATTCTCTTCCATAATCCTACTTCACAGTCTATCATTGCTGCCAGTTCTGACCCACCTACTCAAGTTCTTGCTCAGTTCAGCAAAAGCAGGTACCCTTTGATCAGCTGAGGTCCAAGATCACCTTCCAAGAGTTTTCCCACTTGCTTGAGTCTTCACCCCCAAACAGCCATCCCACCCAGGATACCAAAGCTACTTTCATGCGCCCTACCCTTGTACACCTTCGTTCCCATACATTCTTCTCCCCACCCACCCCCAACAACAACAAAAATCCTTAATGCGCAAGATCTTGAACAGAATGACATTAAGGCAATAATTTGTATTTGCAACACACATAGTAGGCATTCAATAATGGAGGAAGAAGGGGTAGAGAAGGTGCAAAAAAATACTGGTTTTTATCGCAGTATAATTGACATATTACATTGTGTAAGTTTAAGATGAGCTACCTGTTGATTTGATACATTTATATATACTGCAATATGATTACCACAGCATTAGCTAACATCTCCATCAAATCACATCATTATCATTTATCTTTTGTGGCAAGAAGATTTGAGATCTAGTCCTTCAACAACTTCGAAGTATATAATACAGCATTGTTGACTATAATCACTGTGCATCAGATCTCCACAACTTATCTTCTAACTGCAAATTTGTGCTTTTGACCAACATCTCAATTCCCCCACCCCCTAGCCCCATAATCACTATTCTACAGTTTCTACTAGTTCAGTTTTTTTTTTTCTGATTCCACTTATAAATGACATCATGCAGTATTTGTCCTTATGTGATGTATTTCCCTCAGCATAATGCCCTCAGGGTTCCATCCATGTTGTCACAAATGGCAGGATTTCCTTCTTTCTTGTAGCTGAATAATATTTTACTATATATATAAACCACATCCTCATTCATCCATTGATGGACTTAGGTTGTTTCCATATCTTGGCTATTGTTAATAACAAATAGCAGAAAAATACTTAGAGACCTCACAAACTGCATGTTTGGTGATTGGATAATCAAGGTAACTTTCCTTGGGAAATAGCATTGCTATTAAGACAAATTGAATCATAAAATATTAACAGAAGAAACTTCTACATCATCTAGTCTAGGGATCTGCAAACTACAATCTACGAGCCAAATCCAACCCCTCTGCCTATTTTTATAAAATTTTATTGGCACAAAGCCACACTTATTTGTTTACTTATTTTCTGTTGCTGCTTTCACTCATTAATAGTAGAGTTAAGTAATTGTTGCAGAGAGACTGTAAGGCCCAGAAAGCCAAAAATATTTACTGAGTCTTTACTGGAAAAGGGTACCACCCTTGATCTAATCCATTGACCCCTTTTTAACATAAGAAAACTAAGGTGGGCTTCTGACTAGAGGCAAAGTCAGAATAAAACCCCCTGGTCTCCCAGCCATAGCCCTTTACTTGTTTGGATCCCAGCTCTTTAAGTTCTTCATTGCTTGATTATAAAGTTAATCCGAACTCATTTTCTTTATGTGTAAAATGAAATTATAGTGCTGTTTCTCTTGCCAGTTTTAATGACCACTTTTGGAGCATCCTTAGGGTTCAGAGAAAGCATACTTCTTTCTACAAGGCACTAATTCAATTAATAGGTTGTATTTATAAAGCAATGAAGGGAAGATTCAGAAATCCAAGGGGGCAGACAGCAGCCAGAAGTGTTTTAAACAAAGAGCCCTTCTTTTCTATTCAAGATAAGATCAAGTAATAAATATTCAAACATAGCCTGGACTGGTTTCTTGTTCCTCTGCTAATGAGGTTCCCTTTCTTGAATTTCTCCAACCATCCAAGTAAAAATGGAGACCATCCACTTCCTCCATCTGAAGAGGCAGTAAATAAATAAATAAGATTTATTATGGCACCACCTTATGCCTCTTATGAGGTAACTTGTCTGGTTTTTATATTTGAGAAAACTGAGAGTGGTAACCTTTGGAAGAATTTTGACTATAACTTTTCCTTTCTTCTATGGGACACTTGAATTGGAATTCCTCTGTATTCCCGTAGAAACATTATGAAGTCATAAGATGCAAAAGTCTTATTAGATAGAGAAAGAAGTCTGAAAAACTTCTTATACTTTCATCTCCTCCAGCTGTTTTGCTGTGTATAAATCACCTCTCAGGAATAGAGTGCCAAGCTTCAAGGTGCCATGCTCTGTAGATAGTTCTAAAGTCCACCTTTGCTCATATAGAGGGTTGTCACATGGCCAATAGTGAAGGGGCTCCAAGATCTTCTGGCCTTTATGGTTAATGTGAGGTTCAAATCAATAAGGAAGTAATAAATCAATAAGGATGATTATGAAATCATCAATAAGGAAGTATTATGTAAATTACACATTAAAATGTCTCTATCCTGGCTTTGATTTTAGAGGTCTCAATCTGGCTTACTTTATTAACAATGAAAATGGCTAACCTTTTAGCATTTACTATTTGACAAGCATTTTGAACCAGCTGCATAGACGGTCTTGTGTAATCCTAATGAATATTCTAGGACATGTATGTAATATATCATTCTCAACATACAAAAAAATTAAGGCCTATGGAGTTTACACAACTTATGCAAGGCCCTACTGCTAGTAAATTACAGAGCAGACTCTTAACTTCTCCTTACTCATCATTGAATGCTTAGTATAGTATACCTTGAAATAGTTTAATACAAATCTGTCTGTAATATAGAAGCTCTTTTCTTTCATTCTTTCTTCCCACAAATTTTCACTTAGCTGCTGCCATGTTTGAAACCTGTGTTTTCCTTTTTTTAAAAAAAGAAATGTTTTATTCACATATTATTGACATGATGTTCATGTTGGTTTGTCTAAATGTGAAACATTGGTTTAAACTTAAATATGTAAAAAAAAAAAAAAAGGGAGAGTTGGTTCAAGATGACAGGAGAGGAAGATACTGATTTCATCTCCTCCCATGGACACAAGTGTACAAGTAAAGATGGAGAAATACCCTCTGGAAAAGCCCTGAAAACTACCTGAACAAGCTCCTCCACAAAGGATAAAAGGGCTATGTCAAGACCAATAGGAGAGATAGAGATGCAGTCCTGCCAAAAATCCCACCCCTGATACAGCAGTTTAGTTGGAAAGGGTCTCACAAACATCAAACTTCTTCCTGAGGAGCAAGGGGTTTGTGCCCCACATCAAGCATCCCAATCCTTGGGACCTGCACTGGAGAGATGATTCCCCCAAAAGTCTCATTTTGAATACCAATGAGGTGCATGTCCAGGAAATTCTTAGGCTGTAGGGAATGGAAACTCCACTCTTAAAGGGTTCACATGCAGACTCCTTCATCCCAGGATCCAGCAAAGAAGCAGCAGTTCATAAAGCACCTACACAATTAATAAAGGCAATGTATTTGCTATTCTTAAAGCACTTGCTAGAAAAAACAGGAGCCTGTTGGGACTCTCTCCAGGGACAGAGATGCTGGCAGGCACCGTTTTTGGTATTCTTCCTCTACCCTGTAACATGAGCACTGGCAGAGGCCATTTTTTACTCTCCTTTAGCCTGCTAGCCCTGACAGATGTGTTCTATCCTTGGATGCCACTCCATCATGACTACATCTAAGCCACCAGGTGGGAGCCCTGCCCCTGTACACTACTCCGTCATAGCCCCACCATAGTTGGTCAGTGCATGCGCTCCACACAGGGGACACTCCTTCAGCACCTGGCTCCAGTGGCCAAAGGGGATGGCATTTTGGGGCCCCATGGGTCTGAAATAAATGAAGAGACAGTTCTACACATGCTACTACCTCCAGGGCACTACACCAACAGTAGACTGAAACATACCCCCAGTCCTCCAGTGAAAAAGGCCTAGTTACTTGACTTGAAGCTTCAGCCTGACAGACAGGATTCTAGTTTACCACACATCTAGAAACTATGGAAGTGCTCTCAGAGAATGCCGACTGAGAAATACCATCTTTGAGCTCTCACTTGGCCCTGCTACAACTTGCTAGTACCTCCCAAAAAGAGCACATACACTTACTTAGAGTCCAGAATTTTCACTAAGGGGATACCTCCAGATCCCTGGGTCTAGAGGCCAGCAGGGTCTATGACTACTGTCCCGCAGGAGTCTGTATATTTGCCTACCTTAAAAATCTGATGTCTGATGGTCTACCTCCAATTAGCCTGAAACTATTTGCTGACTGAGATTCCATCCCTCTGGAACACTCATAGATCTTGGCACACCCTCCACAACTGGGATCTATCAAGAAAAAAGGCTGCTTAGACAATCACAAAGGTTCTAGAGACAGCCAAGAGTAGGGCAAGGTTATAGGATAAGGTTTATCTCCTACCTTATCGATACGATGATAGTAGGGGACTTTAATACCCCACTTACATCAATGGATAGATCATCCAAATAGAAAATTAATAAGGAAATACCAAAAAAACACATTAGACCACAGGGACTTCATACACAAGGCCACTCCTGTAAGACTGAGAGAGAGAGAGAGAGAGAGAGAGAACGTGAGCTGTTTCACCTAATACACAGTAGCAAACACAGAAATTCAAGCAAAATGAGACAGAGGAATATGTTCCAAATGAAAGAACAAGATAAAACCTGAGAAAAATATTAATGAAATGGAAGTAATTAATATTATCTAATAAAGAGTTCAGAATAATGTTCATAAAGATGCTCACCAAACTCAAGAATGGGTGAACACAACAAAGAGACAGAAAATATAAGAAAGTACTAAACAAGTTAGAGAACTAAAGAACACAATAACCAAATTGAAAAACATGCTAGAGAGTTTCAACAGCAGACTAGAATAAGCAGGAGACAGAATCTGCGAGCTAAAAGACAAGGCAGTGGGGGCAGCCCCAGTGGCTCAGTGGTTTAGCACTGCCTTCAGCCCAAGGTGTGATCCTGGAGACCCAGGATCAAATCGCGCATTTGGCTCCCTGCATGGAGCTTGCTTCTCCCTCTGCCTGTGTCTCTGCCCCCCCCCTCTCTCTCTGTGTGTCTCATGAATAAATAAATAAAATCTTTAAAAAATTTTTTTAAAAATAAAAGACAAGGCAGTGGAACTCACCCAAACAGAATAGTAAAAAGAAGAAACATACCAAAAGGTCAAGACAGCTTAAGATCTATAGGTCAAGATCAAGTGGAATATTTGCATTATAGAGTTTTCATAAGGAGAAGAGAAAAGGGGGCAGAAAACTTATTTGAAGAAATAATGGTTGAAAATTTCCTTAACCTAGAGAAGGAAGCAGACATGTAGATTTAGGAAGCCTAAAAAGTTCTAACAAGATGAACCCAGAGAGACCTACACCAAGACACACTATAATTGTCAAGAGCTAAGGATAATAAGATGATCTTAAAAGCAGCAAGAGGAAAACAACTTGTTATATACAAGGAAACCCCCATTAAACTATCAGATTTCTCAAGAGAAACTTTGCAGGCCAGAAGAAGGTGACATAATATATTTAAAGTACTGAAAGGAAAAATACTTTCAACCAAAAATACTCAACCAAGCAAGGTTATCATTCAGAAGTAAAGGAAAGGGAACGAGCTTTCCAGACAAAAACAAACCAAAGCAGTTAATGATAAACTTTAAAAGGAGCTCTTTAAACTGAAAAGGAGGCACTAATTAGTTACAAGAAAAAAAAATATGAAAGTAAAAATCTCACTTGTAAAAGTAAATATATAGTAAAGGCAGTGAGTTAATCACTTATGAGCTAGTGTGAAGGTTATACGACAAATAGTAAAGGTAACTGAAACTACAATAATTATCAAGGGGTACACAAAATAAAAAGATGTAAAATGTGATAGCAAAAACAAAATGTGAGAGAGGTAAATCTGCTGTCAACTTAAAATAAATTGTTTTCTATATAGGTTGTTGATATGGGCCTCATGGTAACCACAAGCAAAAATAGATAGCAAATAGAAGATAATGAGAAAAGAATCTAAGCATAATACTATAGAAAGTCATCAAACCACAAGAGAATAAACCAAGAGAAGAAAGGAACAGAGAACTACAAAACAGATTAAAAAAAAAAAACACACACAATTAAAATAGCAATAAGTACATACTTATCAATTATTACTTTAAGTGTAAATTGACTAAATTCTCCTGTTAGAAGACAGAGTGACTGAATGGATTAAAAACATGAGACCCATCTATGTGCTGCCTATAAGTGATTCAATTCAGACAGAGGAGACACACAAACTGAAACTGAAGGGATAGAAAAAGATATCTCAAGCGAATTGTAAAGAAAACAGAAGTAACTATACTGATATCAGAAGAAAATGGACTGTAACAAAAGACAAAAATGGGTATTACATAATGATAAAGGGGTCAATCCAACAAAAAGAATTCTTGTAAATATTTAAGAACCCATTACAGGATCACTTAAATACGTAAAGAAATACTAACAGACCATATTGGAGAAATAGACAACAATACGATGATAGTAGGGGACTTTAATACCCCACTTACATCAATGGATAGATCACCCAGATAGAAAATTAATAAGGAAACACCAAAAAAACACATTAGACCAAAGGGACTTCATAGATACATGCAGGGTTGCCTGGTGGCTCAGATAGTTAAGCATCTGCCTTTGGCCCAGGTCATGATCTCTGGGTTTTGGGATCAAGCCCCCCCAGTCAGGATCTCTGCTCAGCAGGGAATCTGCTTCTCCCTCTCCCTTTCCTCCGGCTCATGTGTATGCTGTGCACTTTCTCTCTCTGTAGCTTTCTGTCTCAAATAAATAAATAAAACATTCAAAAAAATAGATACATGCAGAACATTACATCCAAAAGCAGAATACATATTCTTCACAAAAACCCATGGAATATTTTCCAGGATAAATTAAATGTTAGGCCATAAAACAAGTCTCAAGAAATGCAGGAAGATTAAAATCCTATCAAGCATCTTTTTCAACTACAACAGTATAAAACTAAAAATCAATTACAAGAAAAACATGGAAAAATAAAAAATATGTGAAGATTTTTTTCAAAAATATGTGGAGATTAAAAAATTAAAAAATTAAAATTAAAAAATAAAAAATATGTGGAGATTAAACAACATATTACTGAACAAGAAATGGGTCAAAGAAATCAAAGAAGACATTTAAAAATACCTTGTAACAAATGAAAATAGAAATACAACATTCCAAAATCTATGGGGTATAGCAAAAGCAGTTTTAAGAGGCAAGTTCATAGTGATATAGGCCTACCTCAAGAAACAAGAAAAATCTCAAATAATTTCATTTTACACCTAAACAGAACTAGAAAAGCAAAGCCTAAAATTAGTAGAAGGAAGGGAATAATAACAATAATCAGAGTCTTTTCTCAAAAAAACAATAGGAAAAAAGAAAAATCAATGAAACTAAGAGCTGGTCCTTTGAAAATATTTTTTTTTAATCGAGAAGTCTTTAGCTAGATTAACTAAAAACAGAAGCAAGAAGGCTCAATTAAATAAAATCAGAAAGAAAAATTACAACTAATATCAAAGAAATACTAAGGATCATAAGAGACTGTAAACTAAATGATACACCAAACTGAATGATCTAAAAGAAGCAGATAAATTCCTAGAAATTTAGTGTTCCAGACTGAATCATGAGAAAATAGAAAATCTGATAGAGCAATTACTAATAAGGATATTAAATCCATAATCAAAAAAACTTTCAACAAATGAAAGTCCAGGACCAACAGTTTCACTGGTGAATTCTACTAAATATTCAAAGAAAATCTAATACCTATCCTTCTCAAACTCCTCTAAAAAACTGAAGAGAAAGCACGCCTTCCAAATTCATTCTAGGAGGCCAGTATCACCTTGATACCAAAACCAGGTAAGGACACCACAAAAAAAGAATACTATAGGCCAATACCCCTGATAAACATAAAGCAAAAATCCTCAACAAAATATTGGCAAACCAAATTCAACAGTATGATCAAATGGGATTTATTCCAGGGATGCAAAAATGGTTCAGCATCTGCAAGGCAATCATCAAGGTACACCACATTAACAAAATGAAGGACAAAAAATCGTATCTCAAAAAACGCAGAAAAAAGCATTTGACAAACTTCAACATTCATTTATGATTAAAAGAAAAAAACTGGGATCCCTGGGTGGCGCAGCGGTTTGGCGCCTGCCTTTGGCCCGGGGCGTGATCCTGGAGACCCGGGATCGAATCCCACATCGGGCTCCCGGTGCATGGAGCCTGCTTCTCCCTCTGCCTGTGTCTCTGCCTCTCTGTCTCTCTCTGTGTGACTATCATGAATAAATAAATAAAATCTTTAAAAAAAAATAAATAAATAAAATAATAAAAGAAAAAAACTTTCAACAAAGGGGATATAGAATGAACATACCTAAACATAATAAAGGGCATATATATATATATAGGACACCTGGGTGGCTCAGTGATTGAGCATCTGCTCTTGGTTCAGGGCATGATCCAGGAGTCCCAGAATCAAGTCCCACATCAGGTTCCCCACGAGGAGCCTGCTTCTCCTTCTGCCTATGTCTCTGCCTCTCTCTGTGTCTCTCTCATGAATAAAATAAATAAGATCTTTTAAAAAAATAAAAATAAAAAATAAAGGCCATATATGACAAGCCTATAGCTAACATCATACTCAGTGGGGAAAAGCTGAAACTTTTCCCTTAAGATCAGGAACTCATGCCACTTTTATTCAACATTAGAAGTCCTAGCCCAAGCAATTAAGCAGGGAGAGAAAAAGGCATCTATACTGGAAAGAAAGAAATAAAATTGTCACTATTTGCAGATAACGTGATTTTACATATAGAAAAGTAGTCCTACTAAAGGGCAGCCCCGGTGGCACAGCGGTTTAGCGCCACCTGCAGCCCAGAGCGTGATCCTGGAGACCCTGGATCGAGTCCCATCTCTCTGCATTAAGCCTGCTTCTCCCTCTGCCTATCTGCCTCTGTGTGTGTGTGTGTGTGTGTGTGTGTGTGTGTGTGTGTGTGTGTGTCTATGAATAAATAAATAAAATCTTTAAAAAAAAAGAAAAGAAAAGAAAGTCCTAAAGACTCCACCAAAAAATGAATAAATGAATCCAGTATTTTTTACAGAAATTAATATAAATAATAGGTTGCATTTGTATACACTAATAAAGTATCAAAGAGAAATTAACAATCCCCTTTATAATTACACCAAAATAAGTAAATAAAATATCTAGGAATAAAGTTAACCAAGGAGGTGAAAGACCTGGACTCTGAAAACTGTAAGACACTGATAAAAGCAATTGAAGAAGATACAAATAAATGAGAAGATATTCCATGCTCATGGATTAGAATTAATATTGCTAAAGTGTCCATATTACCCAAAGCATTCTATAAATTTAATGCTATCCCTATGGAAATTCCAAAGGCATTTTTCACAGAAACAATCCTAAAATTTGTATGGGACCACAAGAGATCCCAAAGAGCCAAAATAATCTTGAGAGAGAATAAAACTGAAGGCATCATGCTGCCTAATTTCAAACTGTACTACAAAGCTATAGTAACCAAACAGGACAGTATCAGCATAAAAACACACGCAAAGATCACTGGAATAAAAAGCACAGAAATAAGTCCACGCATATACAGTCAATTAATTTATTATATTTATATAATTCAACAAAGGAAGCAAGGATATACAGTGGGGAAAGGATAGACTCCAATAAATGGTGCTGGGAAAACTGGACAGCCACATGTAAAAAAATGAAACTGTACCACTATCTTATATCATATGCAAATATCAACTCAAAATGGATAAAGACTTGAATGCAAGATGAAAAACAATGAAACTCATAGAAGGTAAGCTCCCTGACCTTTGTCTTCTATCTTTTGGGATCTGACTCCAGAAGCAGTAACAACAAAAGCAAAAATTAACAAATGGGACTATCAAACTAACAAGTTTCTGCACAGCTAAGGAAATCATCAACAAAAAGGCAACCTTCCAAATGGAAGAAGAGATAGACAACCACATATCTAAATAAGGGGTTAATTTCCAAAATATATTTAAAAACTCATATAACTCAACAACAGAAAAAGGAAAAAAATCAAGTTTAAAAATAAACAAAGGATCTGAATAGACCTTATCCGAAAGAAGACTATACAGATGGCCAACAGATATATGAAAAAATGTTCACCATCACTGATCATCAGGGAAATGCAAATCAAAACCACAATTAGCTATCACCTCACACCTGTCAGAATGGCTATGATTAATAAGACAAAAAACAAAAAACAAAACAAGCATTGCCAAAGATGTGGAAGAAAGGAACCCTCATGCACTGTTGGTGAGAAAGTAAATTGATGTAAATACCTTGGAAAATAGCAGAGGTTCCCCCAAAAAATAAAAATCGAACTATTCTATGATCCAGCAATTCCACTTCTAAGCATTTATCTGAAGAAAGCAAAAGTAATTTGAAAAGATAGATGCACCCCTCTGTTCATTGCATTAACAATGAACCATACGCACACACAAAATGAAATACTACTCAGCTATAAAAAAAATGAATTAAAGTTTTCCATTTGTAACAACATAGATGGACCTTGAGAGCATTATGCTAAGCAAAGTAAGTCAGAAAGAGAAAGACATATATGATTTCACCTATATCTGGAATAAAAAGAAAGGAAGGAAGGAAGGAAGGGAGGGAGGGAGGGAGGGAGGAAGAAAACTCAGATACAGAAAATAGATTGGTGTTTGACAGATGCTAGGAAGGTTGGTGCATCAATGAATGGGTGAAAGATAGCAACAGGTACAAGCTCCCAGTTGTAAGTCAGGATATAATGTAGACCATGGAGACTATAGTCAACAATACTGTATTGCAAATTTGAAAGTTGCTAAGAAAATATATCTTGAACGTTCTCATCACAAGACAAAAATGTAAAAGAAGGGGCAATTAAAATGGATAGAGGGTCACCTGGGTGGCTCAATTTGTTAAGCATCCAACTCATGCTTTCAGCTCAGGTCATGATCTCAGGGTCATGAGATGGAGCCTCATGTTGGGCTGGGTGTGAAGCCTGCTTAAGATTCTCCTTCTCCCTCTGCCCCTCCCCTCTGCCCTCTCTAAAAATGAATGAATGAATGAATGAATGAAATGGGTAAATAAAAAGCCTAAGCAAAATACTCTGGGTTGAAAGTTCCATATTATGCCTTGTCATTTTGACATTATGACAGATTCAAAAGATCAAATATTCAATCCCTTGATCTAGTTAATAGTGTTGTCAGACAGCACTGCATGGAAAAAAGAACTTTGACCAACTCATATAAACTGCTCATGCAAACTGAGTAGGTGGCAAATTCTGTGTTGAGGCTGATGAAATGAGCAGAGTTTAAGCTAAGCAAAAAAATACTGCAATATTATATGTCAATTTTATCTCAGTAAACCTGGACAGAAGCACTACAATAATGTAATCCTGATCTGACTGGTCTTTTGAATGAATTGTGAGCATTCATAACTCACAAAGGTCAATCAGAAAACACAATTTAGAAAATCAGATTCATCTAAATGGAATATTAAATGGAAAATTTCTCAAAAAAATTAATGACATGACAATACGGAAACTAAAAATTCACTTCTTTATGATACCACCACGGACATTGTTTTGTAACTAAAGAAACTGACACGTTTCGGACTTTATAATAGTCCAGAGATTTCTGATCCAATTCACATTAAACTTTAACAAATATAGCAAAGTAATAGCAATTGAAAACGATATCGTAATTAATGCTGACAGTCTGATGACCCTGCACAGTCACTTTTGCGGCAGCATTTTTTAGCTCCAGGTGATAAATCTAAGAGCAGAGGTTTTATGTTTGTCTATTACTCTTGCTACTAATGTTCAGTCAAGCTTTCAGTACAATTTGTAAATGCTGCCAAGTGTTTTTATTTAGAAATAGAACAAAATGAATAGCACCATGATTTTACTATATTGACAAATAATTTTATGTGCATTGTAGCAATGAGTCGATGTAACTATTAGCACTCTGAAAGCTTTCTTTGCCATCTGCTAGTGTCTTAATGACAGGCAAATTCTGCCAACATATAAGTAACTGGTAGAAAAAAGTAACACAAAAAAGAAAAATTATCAGAACTTTTGAGAATTCTAATAACCTTTAACTTACAGAAGAAAGGAACTAATCTATATTATATCTAAGAGTGTGAAAAACTTAAAATTTAGTTTTTAACCCTACGATATGTTATGGTTTTATGGTTTCAGGAGATACATAATATTATTAAAATTAACTTTGCTTAGCCAGTCTCATTCTTTAGAGGTGTATCCCTAGCAAGAGAGGTGATCAAGACAGAAATTTGTGAATTTCTGGATAGGATTGCCATCCTGTCTCTCTTAAAGGCCAACCTTGAATTTCTTTTCCAGCTGATATTCTTATTCTGGGACATCTTCTCTCCCACAATTTTAAATTTTAAGAAAAGTTGATGGGTCCATATCATCTACTGCTTTGCTTCTGAAAAACTTCTCTCTTTCAAAATGTTTATTATGGCCAGTCACAATGAGACAGTCTGTATTTCTTTCAAAGAGCTTCTTTCCATCAACATTTATTTTTAACTTTTTGAGATATAAATTTACAGGAAATTACAAAGATAGTACAAAGAGGTAGCTTATATACTCCTCACTCAGTTTCCCCAACAATATATAAAAACAATTAGATAACTGTAATACAATGTAAAACCCAGGAAATGGACATTGGCACAATATATACAGATAGTTCATATTTTATCATTAATAGAGTCCTGCAACCACTGTAATCAAGACACAGAACTATTCCACAACCACCAAGATCTACTATTGTCCATATTTTATCAGTTTGAGGTATAAGAACTTTCCTCCCTTCTAGTACCTTTGCTCTCTCCTATTTATAATACAATTTCCTTAGTTTCTCACATACATTGTGAGCCACATCTATTAATGCTATACACTCTATTTCAAACATTATTTAGGAAATTTTAGAAGGGAGAGAAGATCTATTGTAGCTATCCTATTTTTTGGCAAAGTGCCAAATTTGAGAAAACGTCAGACATCATTTATTACTTTTTTTTTTTCTACATCCCACTTCCTCTCTCCTATCCTTCTGGGACTCCAGTGGTACAATAGCCATGTCTCCAATGAGTGATTTGAGTGATAGAAGTGGGTGTGGGCAACCAGGTACTGTTACACGAGAACAATGTTTTTGTGTGACTCAACTTTTACAAGTGGGAAACAACCCAAAGTTACATTTAGTTGCTACATCCTGTATGCAGTGCCTCCTATCACTATCAGAGTCCGTTATCATCCTTCCTAATCCTGTCCAAGTATTATTTCTCACCATTCAGCAACTTATGGGCTAAATTATATACTCCTTTAAAATACCTGAATACTCAAAAACTCAACAATCTTGATTTAGGAAAGGAAAGAGACAAAGAATCCTCAAGGACATCTGTATCCATTTTCCTTCAAATAATCTAGGATGACTTCATTGGCATATCAAGTCACAGCTGAACTTTAATACAGCACAACTTGTCTTAAATAATGCTAATACCAGACATTCTATTTCTATAGCTTTATGGAATTCCCTTTGTGTTTGTCAGATGGTAGCCACATCAAGTTATACTGATAATGCATTTACAGTATTCCATTAGATAAAAAGAATGTTGGCGTAAATCCAGGTAAAATTGACACAAAGTAACTTTAAAAAAAAAAGGATTTATTTCTTTATCTTGAGAGAGAGAAAGAGTATGAGCAGGGAGGGGGGCAGAGGGAGAGAGAGAGAATCTCAAGCAGATTCCTGCTAAGCAGAGCCCAAGGCAGACTTAATCTCCCAACCACTGAGATCATGACCTGAGCCAAAATCAGAAGCTCAACTGACTGAGCCATCCAGGGGCCCCACAAAGTAACTTTCTTTTCACTTAAAAGTTAGTTACTTGAAACATTACTATCAGAAAAAGAAAGACACCCAAAGTCCTTAATATTTCTAAACTGCTTAAGTCAAAAAGAATAAAAGCTCTTGGCTTCAGCCTGTAGCTATCTTTAAGTCTCTACTACTCTTGTATCAGATCTGTTAGTACCTTGTGACCCTAACAATGGGTTAAAGAGTTTAAATGCCACTTAATTTATAACTTTGCAATTGTTCAGCAATTGGCCATTGAAACACAAACCTACAGTTCTCACAAATAAGAATTGTGTCACAAATATTTGTTGATAACTGATAGATGAAAATGTAGGATTACCTCAGGAAATTTTCTGCCTTAGTGACTGCTTACGTTTCTGGGATGATTCTAACATCTCCACAGAAGCAGGGAGTTCTTTTCTTTTTTCTCATACACCTGAAAATAAACCATTTCATTTTATTCAGAGTGGGATGGTCACATGTCTCCCCCACACTATCTTGAGAAATGAAGTTTCAATAATTTCTTATTTGGAGAAAGAACTTATAGAAATGGATGACAGTAAGGATCAAGAATACTGGTAAATATTTTCTACAAATAAAGGCATCCACTTTATTCTCAGGCTGTTAATTCCACGTTATGTTCTTTCTCCCTACTTCTTCCAGCCAAAGCCCCCAAAGAGGTTACATCCCTACCTTTTCCTTCTCATGTCTATAAATAAGGAACTCATACTAATAGTCCTGACCTGGTCTTAGAGCACTGTTTAATCTGTGAATACCTGAGTAAGAGAACTCTAAGGACTGCTTACCACATCTCTGCCATGACTATTATAACATGAGAAAACCTAGAGAAAATATGTATCAACATTTTTTTTTTGCTTCATCTTAAAATGCATCATATTCTTCATCCTCAGAATCACTAGAGTACGATGAAAGGCCGGAAAAAAATACCAACAAGTTCTAAAGCTGCGGGGAACCTGGATCTCTTCCTATTTTGAATCTACATTTAAAACCCAAAACAGCAAAACTCCTCCTTTGTGCCCATCCAAGCCATGTGTTGAAATGTCTAGAAACTTTTCAAACATTCATTATTTTTTACCTCGAATTCCCTTCCATGAAACTCTGCAGAAATAACCCAAGACAGAAAAATTTACAAAGATGTTTCCCACAGCATTATTTATGCCGTTGAAAGATTTTACCCATTTTTGTGGGTGCTGAGTAAAGGGAAGAGGGAAGGTTAAATGGTGGAGCCTCCACTGCAATGGAATTCTTGAGCAAATGGAATTCTTGAGCAAACTGTAAAAATTGTGTTTAGAAAGAGTTTAAATAATATAGAGGGGGAGAACTTCTGATATTATGTTAAGCTAGAAAAATCTATGGCACCCTGAAGCCCTATCCAAAATTGTGTATGTGTGTATATACACCCAAACATGCACACATTGTTCAGAATTATGTCAAGATATTGTACCCAGAAAAAAAAAAAAAAAGCTGAAAGGAAACGCACCAGAATTTTATATGGTGATTATCGTTGGCATTGAAACCAAATATCTGGTTTTGGTTTTCCTTTATACCTTTTTTCCCCAAATATCCTGTAGGGAATGTTTTATTTTAATAAAACAAACTTTATTTTTAAAGAAGCAACAGCTAACATTTCATGGTTAGAGCCCTATTTGGAAACAATAATACATCTCACATCAGCAAATCCTGCAGATTCCACCCTTTGCCTTTTAGCTTTCGTGATTAAATGAAGTTTCTTGGGCTCAGTGGTTAGATTGGATAACTGAAGATGATCTCTGGAAAGATGCTGCTTTGTGATTGTTGTTATCTATCTAAGCATATAATATCTCCTAGAAAGGAATTCTAAAACAATAAAATATTTTTTAAAATCCTTCTTTGTTTTCTCTCTCATTGTGGTAGCAGGTGAGGTCCCAGATTTTGCAGGGTTTTCTTTTCTCCCTTCAGATGTCAGAGGCAGTTAATTTGCAAACGACAGTTGCAGGTGGTTTTCAAGAAGGGAGCCGAGGACAAAGGCATAAAAGCTACATAAAACCAGCTTCTTTAAAAACCAAACCAGAAAATAAATCCATGCCTTTGTAGCTCTTAACTCTGACAAAGCTCACTTCTCCGAAGCACGCTTTCAGCTTTTTATTTGTGTTCCAGCCAGAAAAGCTCCCCAAGCAATTATGGAGAGAGAAAAGATTTGCGCCAGGGCCACAATCTCATATAATAGTCTAGGCAGCCCACCTGCATTTTGAGACAGGTGAGAACCCTGTGGAAGGTAGACAAAGTGAAGTGCTGAATGGAACTGTGGAGTCATGGAGAATATTCGACATCATCGCTCACGGAGAAAGAAAGTGATGTTGACAAAATTACACTAGAAAAGTATGAGGAACTTCCCTGAGAAGAAGTCAAGGCCATGAAACAAAGGGTAGTGCCTTTTGGGATTTTTGCCAACTCCAGCGCAGCACTCAGCTGCAGAGGGAGGGTATCGCCTTAAATGGTGACATTTGTCACTGCATCTGCTGTTCTTTCCTTCTCCTTTCCCTTCTTTTCCAGAGAGGACTCGCAGGCACCTGGTCATTTCTCACCTATTCCAAAAGCTCAAGGGGAAACATTAGGAAAGGTGAACAGAGCCACGCTAACCGATTCTTTCTTTGCTCACGCATGTTCTTCTGAAGCCCTGAGAGCACACGACATGAAGGAGAGCCCAGAAACCAGTGACTGAGTTCCTTCATTCACATGGTCACACTGTGTGGACAAGAAAGGATACTATAGGCTGGCCATGGTCTTGTAGGCCACATTGTAAAGCCTTCATCTAAGGAATGAAAGAAAACATACATCTGCTTCGTTGTCTGCTGAATTTTAAAACCCACACACATCAGGGGCTCCTGGGTGGCTCAGTGGGTTAAGCGCAGGATTCTTGATTTCAGCTCAGGTCATGATCTCAGAGTTGCAAGATCGAGCCGCATCAGGCCCCCTGCTCTGTGGGGAGTCTGTTTCTCCCTTTCCCTCTCCCCTTCTACCCCCTCCCGCCCCCATGCACGTGCGCTCTCTAAAATAAATAAATATTTTAAAAATAAAATAAAACCCACATGCATCTGTTAATACTTTAATACCTGTTTGTGGACCTGTGGCATTCAAACTGAACATGTGTAACAGGAGGATTGCAACCAAGAGATGATGAGCAAACCAAAGCTTATCTCCTGCCTCGTACATTAGGGTTTTGCCATTAACATTAACAATAACTCTATGTGTTAATTTAGAGCCTGCCTTCCGGGGTCGCATCTCCATCCCCTCACACACAACCTCTGGTTTGGTTTGGAAAACAATTGACTGTTTGAACCTGACTGTAGTTTGTAATGATCCTTCCAAATATAACTCTTTTTGCTTTTAAGTTCATAATGCGGAGGCCTTTAACTGTCTTAGAAAACCATGCATGGCTTTGTTTTGCTTCCAAAGACAGACTTAACGGGATTATATTACTAAATAGGACACCCACACTTCTTTCCCCTCAAATTGGTTCTGAATCAAAATGTTGTTGTTGTTTTTTTTAGGGGATTAAGAAACTTGTGGTTCTCAGATAAAGTTCTTCCTTAATTAAGGAGCTATTTCTGACGTTAACAGCACACCTCCAGAAGCATTTGGGCGTTTCAGAATAGGGCAGAGTCTTGATAGTGTCCCCACTTGCCTGCCTGCCTGTGTTTTCCTATATAACTCAAAATGGTAAGTCATCCTCAAAACCTCTTATTTTTGGAGTTCCCCATATGTGAGTTTTCTCTCTTTGTACTCAGGCTGAAGAAGAGGCACAGGCAAATAGGTGAAGCATTAATGAAATGGTTATATGGATCAATGCTGCTTCGTGGCACTTCCTCTGAAGGTTCCAGAAGCAAAAGTGGATACTCTGCACCACACGTCCATCAAACCTTGGGTGTCCACCAAACCTCCAAGGCTGCCAGGTTTTCCTGCGTGCTCTGTTTCACAACCAGCGCATGTTTGCATTGCACCCATGTCACACTGCATACCAGGGAAGGACTCCCAAGTACTTACAACATGCTAAAGGTCACGATTAAAGCAAACTGAGTTTGGAGAAGAGAACTATATAAGTGAAAGCATAATTTATCAATTTGCTCATTCTCCCTCCACCAAACATGCTTCTATCCCATACCACGTGCCCTTAGTTCATCCCAAAAGGCAATGTGCACATACTCCTATTTTCTAATTATTAACAAGCTACTGGAAAGTTCACTCATCCTCCCTTTCAACTAAAGCCTCTTCCAACTTGGCATATCTTTCCAATTACTGCATAAACCTCAATTATCTAAGTTATGTGTCCACAGGCTTCCAAACTCATCCATCTTGGATTTACTCTGTCCTCATCCTTATCATTCCTTGCTCCTAATCTTCTCACTTGCCTGGTTAATATCAGCCTTTGTAGGTTTTGGTACCTAGTAAATGGTCTGGAAAAGGTGATGGGGAGTTCAATCAGTTGCAGCTGTGCAAACTCTCTCTCAGCCGATAAAGCTGTGAATGGTTGGGGGGAAAGCAGGCAGCAGAGAAATGGTAAAATCGCCTTGATTCAAAATTAACCCTGATTGTACTTGGTGGCAGTTCAGGTTCTGGCCTGTATATAGAGTTCTTCCAATGGCCAACTTGTGATTTTGCATCAAACCCTGTCGTTTGAGGGTTAATTAAAGATAGTAACAGTTTGAAATGCTCGTAATGGATCTTTTGCAAGTATTCACTAGATCCTCCCCCTGCTCTGTCTACACACCCCACGCCCATCCATCTGAGCACATCTAAAGGATAACTCCCCAAGGAAAAGAATATCAATAGAACTACTTCACTATCTTACAAATTTGGCTTTCACACTGGCAAACTGATTGAGAGATAATCGGTTCCCTTTAGACAGAACTGCTTTTGGCTTGGTGTGTCTGCTTAAGCTTATGACTCGGCAAGCTGCAAACTGGTAAGGTAAGCATTTGAATTTAAACTTGTTATCACCTCCTTTGCCTTCCGATTTTCTCTGCTGGAAACCCCTATGATTTCAACTACAATGGGTAAAAGAGTGATTAGCAGGGCAGTTTTGAGACTTGACGAGCCCTTGCTAATACCTAGCTGGCCACTCACCTGCCATTTGACACCCTGTTTGTTTCCCTTTAACACACCTGCTTAAAATCAGGGCCTGTTTGCTACTTGGAGAAAATAATCAGCTCTCACTAACAGAGGCGAAGTGGTCAGATGTCAATTATACTTGACTAAAAAAAATAAATAAGGCGATCAGATATTTCTCTAAGAAGATCCTTGGGGAGGTGAACAGATATAAGTGAGAAGCATAAGCCCCAGGTAACACTTTACAATCGGAAGCTGGGGGTTGCCAGGAGGTAGAGAGCCTACTCTGGGTGGAGTGAAGACTAACACACAAGCCCTGTACCCCAGACTGTCAATGCCCACAATGTCCAGCCTGCTGGAGACCACAGAGGCTGCTGGTCCATCCCCTGCTGCAGTTCACACTGTAGCCCACCCCTCTAGAACAGTCAAGAGATGAAGGTTGGGATGCATTTCTCAAGGGGGGCTGGGGGTGAATTGCAGTGAGAATCTACATTTAGTAAACATTCATTCAGGGTTTGCAACCCCAGCCTTGAGGACAGCAGAATGAAAACCAAAACTTCTAGCCATTAACCCACCAATCTCCCCCACCTCCCCCCACACACAGCCAGGGCCCAGTGTGAACTTACCAAAAGGCCTCCAACCATCCTTACAGCCTATCCCCAAACCATGTAACCACAGGCAGATGGATTTACGTCTTATTCCTAGCTACACTCAGCTGATACCGGTTTGGACTACCTGAACCATTTCTCAGGTGGCTGGTCTATAAAAGTCTCACCTGCATAAGCTATTTCTCTTCCGTGTTACTTTTCCTTTTTATTCCAATAGACAAATTAAGCATAAACATTTCATAAACAGGCCAGTTCACCTGGATATTTTTTTAAGCTGATGTTCATAATTCATAAGGATAGGATCTGACTCACTTTTATAACAAAAAGATGGATCACTGTAGTCATTATGTGAGTCATCAGGCTATAGCATTTATCACCCCAGTTATCTGGCTTTTATCATATTTCAGTGCTGAAACACTGATATGCTTTTTTACTTACTTTTGTGTTGCCTTCTTACACTCCCAGGGCTGAGATCATTGTATTTTCAGCCCGGGACTTGCCCGATATGGGCCCTCCCACCTCTTGGACTTCTGCTGTTCTTCCAGACTCTCCAGGAACGAGGTCTTCTTATTACCACTCATCCATAGTGTTTCCCAGACTTACCCCATTATGACTACTCAGGCTCTGCCCTCAGGCCTCAGCTTTAGTTCAGGTGCTGATTTGCAAAGGAAACCAGATTTGGGCTATCCTGTGTAGGTCCCCTTGTATCTCAGAGGCAAGAAGGCACCCCTGCCATTCCCACACCACCTGCTTCTGATTTCTCTGTTAACAAAGTATGGCAGGCAGTGGGAATAAGAAGGAAAAAGGAAATCAAGTATCAACTAATTCTTCGGTTCAGGGAACACTGAACACCTCTACACCAAACCCAAGTTTAGGGCTAGCCACACCAACATGATCAGAAATCATCCCTGCCCAGAGGAGTTCACAAGTCTAGCATGGAAGCCAACACTTTCCATTTTAACGTCATCTGCTCAATTCTCAATTTTTGCACTGTTCTTAGAGTAGCAGAGTTCTCCAGGACCCTGGGCAAATGCGTATTCTCTGCAGACTGAAAACCCTGGTGTGATCTGTCTCCCTAAATTACTACAGGGTTTTACTGCAGACATGTGCAATTACTTTCAACTCCATTGGTGTTAGGAACTCTCAACTGTGGCTCATAAGTGCTAACAGTATGGCTTACATTCGAACAGAGCTTCTCAGATCAAAGGAGCCGGCTTAAGACTGCTGTTGATTTATCCATGTGCACTGAAGGATTCTCAAAATGCATCCTTCTAAGTCTTAGGAGGACTTCTAAAGGAGTGTCATGTGGTGAACAGTGGGAGACTGAATGAGACCAGCAAAGAAATGAAGGAAGGTGTCCAGGGGATGACGTGTATATTAGGTTGTAAAACAATTTTCTAATTTTATTTAGGCTGGGACTTGGATTTGAGCTTACTTGTATGTCATTTTCCTGCATAGCACTTATCATCATTTGTAAATATATAGATTTCAATGAGCCCCTTGAGAGAAGGTGCTATGTTTGTTTTCCCATCATTTTCTAGCCAGTGGCTAGCATATAGTAAGTGCTTAAAAGGTATTTATTGATCAATTAACTAAAACAGGTAGACTTTATAAAGTTCCTGTATCCCATTCTCTGTGGCAAGTGGATTCAACCAAATCGAAGGCTTCTCTAGAGGCTTAAAGCATCTCCAGGACAGGGCTCACTTCTGTACTAAAAGAAACCTGGCTCTTCTCTCCTCTCTTCCTTCCACCTGATGAAAGCCAGAAAGGGAAGCTTGAAAATGCTGCACCTGCATTACTGATGAGGGGCCTGGGTGAGTCCTCACTCCGGGTACTCTCAGGTGCACTCCTGAGATTTTTTTTTTCTTCAAGGAAAGCTCATCCAAATCCTTTTGTGTCCTTCTCTTTCATCACCATTCCCAAGCTTTGGATCACTTAACAGTATAAATTCTTGTTGGACAGTAGGCAGCAAAATTAAAAGCCACATTGGTCCAGATGCTCACCACAAAGAGGTCCCCTTCCCTTCTGCCCTTTCTGTAGGTTCACTTGGGGAGGAGGAGCCTGAGCAGAGAGGGACCCTCCCCTTGACTGCTGCAGGGCCTCAACAGTGAGGCGGAATCCTGGGTGTTGGCTGACGAGCCATGGCTCACCCAATAACTTCTCACAAAAAACGGGTGAAGACCACCCCCATATAATCTTCAAGTTGGTGAATTCACAGCTGTGACCGAAAGACCTGGCTTTACCACGTCAGATCTGTATTCTGTCTCAGATAGGAAGTAGAGAGGATGAGTTGTATAAGGTATTTCTGCCACTTTCTTACAGAGGGAACAGTGTTCAGGATTGCAAAAGAACTTGCTGCCCTGGAGGCTCTTCTGCTCCATGAGGGTCCTCGGCCCTATGCACCCGGCATTGATCCTTTTGAAGGACTTTTTCCTATGCCTCTTTAATGTGACCAAAGGCTCCAAGGGGACCCTTTTATTTTTTTATTTTATTTTATTTTTTTAAGATTTTATTTATTTATTTATTTATTTATTTATTTATTTATTTTATTTATTTATTCATGAGAGACACACAGAGGCAGAGACACAGGCAGAGGGAGAAGCAGATTCCTTGGAGGGATCCGGACATGGGACTTGATCCCAGGACCCCAGGATCACACCCTGAACCAAAGGCCAACACTCAACCACTGAGCCACACAGGCGTCCCTCCAAGGGGACCCTTTTTAGTGAGACAGAGATAGCCTTTGCCTTTGGAGAAAATACGATCCTCACCTTCCAGAAATGCACAACCATGCAGTAGAACAGATATGGCAGTGATTACAGGGCACCATCAGAAGCTTACAAAAGGTAATATTGGGTCTATTTTCTTCCTCCTCCATCAGAAGCAGATGAGAAAGTAGTCCTCCAAACATTGAAACCTGCACACCAGCCTCTCTCCTCTTCTGTCAGGCTGACACGTGGTTACAGCAAGAGAACTTGCAAAGTCATGAAATATTAAGATGTAAACCGTATTCAGATAGGAAGACTCACACTGGTAAAAAAGTGATAAGCAGACAGATGCTAGATCTTGGCTTACTAATTAATCAGGCTTTTAGCAACCTGTTTCTCCATTTTATTCCCACAACATCACCTGCAACGTGGTGACATTCAGCTCTCCCATCCCGGGCTCAAGTCTTCTCTTAAACTTCTTATCAGAATGCCTTCCCCACCCCGTTCCCAAATTCACTGGTCCCCACATCCCCTGGCATTCTTCTGAATACCTCTCCACCACGTTCTCACTGAGGGGACTTGTCTTTTGCCGGGACAGATGACTTTAGTGTTGCCTCCTTCCCTGCCATTTCTTGCTTCCTTGTCCCTGGTCAAGGAAGTTAACATCATCCTGATGGGAGAACTAGCTCTGGGATCTGTATCAAATCACTACATCACCTCCTCCATTTCTCTCTGCATCCGTGACCTGACAAGTCACCTGATGTCGCACATACAAGCTTTTGTTGGGCCTTATCTTCATCGTTCGTCATCAACTCTTTATACATTGGCAGAGCCCATCTAGGTTGTCATACCTGCAAACTCTTTGGGTAAGAGAAATGCTATTATGTCTTCCGTCACATTCTGTCTTTGCCCAGGAGCTGTTGATGTGTGAACATCCCAGGGAGGATGAAGGGAGGGGGTGCAGCCTGTGCCCATTGGGTGCGTCAGTGCTGTTCCTGCACGTGGAGAAGGAATATCCCAATATCATCCTGCATGCTCAAGGACTGGTATTAGATGCAAAGGGGGGGGTGGCATTTAATTTATCATCCAAACTGGATCACTTTTGAGAATTGAAAAGGCACCATTAATAATTACACTAGGATATATGGTCACCCTGTTGAAATGGGACTTTGAATCTGAGATTAAGCTGTGTCCTAATGTTTCTTTGCTGACGGTTCAGGCAGAGAAGACTTTCACAAAGAATGACACAATGGCTACTGAGGTGTCATACATGCAAGAGACAAACACAAATAACTCATTCCAGTTGCAATGTCTTATGAGTACAATACTGGTGTACAGAGCAAAACAAAAACTGCATTTACCCCTTGAAGTTCCAAAGAACTAGTCTGAAAAGTTTCAGTGTTTCTTTCCAAAAAATAAACTGAAATAACCCCTTCATTTATTTTAGATTCCTTTCAGATAGCCTTGCAGATGGTTTGCTGAAATCACCACGCCAACAAAATCTGTTTGGCTCAAAAAATTAAAATAACCCTACCAAATTATCTGCATTTCTCTGTAATAAAAAACAGAATTTCTTACTTTTGTCTATGAAACTTATTCCCACTCTGCATTTTGTGAACTAAACTACATAAATAATTTCTTAAAGGCCCACACATTTGTCCTTTATTACCTAATCCTAGAACCCTGAAGTAGAGTATTATCAACATTCACTTTTTCCCTGTTTGCTTTTCCACATATTCATGTCTTTTCTCTTTACACGAGGCTCTTCTCAAAAATAGCCAAAAGACATTAAATACCTATTAATAAATCCTAGAGGTGTTCTTTATTCCTCTAATTGCCTGCATCCCAGCTACCTCCATGACATCAGCTCAGTAACAAATAGATAAAGCTCAAATTAAAAATACTTCCCTCCAGGCAAAACACCAATGACCCAATGGGCCACTGGGTTGAAAAACGGGCATGAGCACTGTTTTCTCTCAGAGGTTTTAATTCAAAGTTGTTTTGAGAAGATTCTTTTTAAGATTTTATTTTTAAATAATCACACCCAATGTGGGGCTCGAACTCACAACCCCGAAACTGAGAGTCGCACCCCCCACCCATTTAAGCTGGGCAGATGCACCTGTTTTGAAAAAATTTGGAAGAAAACCTGGCAATGGGCTCAGCAAAATTTCTCACTTGGTCATGAAACAGAATCTTTTGTTTAGTGTGAGAAACAAAATTGCCTCCTCTGACCAAAGGGAGCCCAGTGCAAAGCCGATCATGCCAACCTTCTGGGTCCCTCACACCCAGCACCCAGCCCTTCCCGGGGCCCCTGCAGAGACACCACCTCGCGAATACACGATGTGGAGAAACACAGTGAGGTGACTCTACTTCCATAATCCTAATTGCTGTCACTGTGGTCTTGTCTTTACATTTTTTAAGGCTTCTGTTCCTGGGTGCTTATGGTCTTACAAAGCTGTTGTGATGTTCCCGGTGGTGCAATTGCCCAGATAGAGACATGCCTGCTGCTCCGGGATCAGTCAAGATTTGAGGCTCGGCCTGAGAAGCAGAGCTCGGGAGGAAGTGGTCTAATGTAGGGCACATTGATCCCCAAGGGCGTTCTTGCTGCTGAAGGCCGGTGGGCAAAGTTGCCCTCTGGCCACTGCCGAGGTGTGTTCACGGGGCCTGGGGGCCGGGAGGACGGGTGCAGGCCGTCATGCACCCGTGTAATGCATTGCTGCAACTAAAGCACTGCAAGAACACTGGGTGACAAACAGCCTCTCACTTTCCTTTGACCATGTGCCCCCCGCCCCCCCCCCCCCCCCGCATGTCCACGTTCTCATCAGAGATCAAGACCACCACCATCTCACACCTAAAGCCGTTCTGGCAACCTCTGTCTCATCTTCTATCTAGCTCGCTAGCAGTCCCATTAATTGGTCCTTTATAATATCCTCATTTCCTGCTCTTCTCATCAATGTCCCCAGCCTATAACCACACAGATGTCCAAAGCACTTGAAGAAACTGTGATCAAACTCCAAACATGTGAATCAAAGGCTCTCCCTGGTAGGGAGTTCCAGTTCCTTGTCAGGACAGCTCCAAACATCCATCCCGGCCACCAGCTGGTTTTGGTGATCCTGAGCCACAGCCTGCATGCCATTTCGAAGATTCTGGAACCTGGGCTAAGAGATTTCTCGCACCATAATGTGCCTAAATTCCTGTCCTCCTCCCTCATCCTCCTTCTCTCCAAAAGGTCTCATGACCAGTCAGCATTGGCAGACTCCACACTTGCTGGTTGATTGTGCCCTTGTTGACCTTAGGACGTCAGAATAATCCTGGATCCCTTTGTCCTAGCCACTTGGTTTCCTGTCCATTTCTAAGACCAGGCTCCCGTCGAGTCCTCCCTTTCTAAGACTTGGATCCCTGTCCTCTGTCTTCTTACCCTGTTGCTGAGTGAGCCACCTGCTGCCTGCGTGGCTGCCGGAGGGAGAGCCTACCTTCCTCCTGCCTCTCCTTCCCCTCCACCCCAGTGGCAAAGGCCAAGGACAGGCTTCTCTGACTCTTCAGTTATTCCTGTTCCTACCCCAGCAGGTATGTCCTGCGGGGGCCAGGGCTTCTGGCTGCCCATGGAGCTATACTTAAATTCTTCCAGCTGTGAGCATTGCTCAGACCCCAGCTACCTTGTTGGGACCAGTTGGTTCTAGAATGGTGTATATGGGAGCCCACAGCCTGCCTACCTCCACTGGTTATCAAACCCAGCAAGAGAGTTCAGGAAGAGACTCAGCATCTCCAGAGCTGCACACAGAAGGTCCATGCCCCTGCCGGGCTCTACTCTAGTAATCCACCGGGCATCTCTCGAGAACTTTTGTACTGCCATCCCCTAGGAAACATGAAGAGAACATGTGCACCCCCGGGCAACCTTTCCCAACCCTGTCTATGATAACAAAGCACTCACAACCCAACACTGTAAAGCACTCCTGCTGTTCTAAAATTCGAGGCGATCTCAGAATCTCATCTATAGAGTATGATATAAATGCATACGTTGTAACATTGCCCTGGTACTTTGCCACACATTTAAAATCTTAGTCACTTGCAGGAACTCTCAGTGTCTCTCTGTGTCTCTCACACACGACAGCCCACCCCACCACTCCTCTACATCCTTGAAATCGTAGTGCATTATCTCTTTCTCGGTCTACCTGTCGATCCTGACTGAATTATTTCCATTTATCCTACAGAAACAGATTCCTTTTTGCTCTGGGCCCAACATATACCAACACAGCTTCTTTATTTCTTCTTTATTACCCTCAGTCCCCTGGACTCAGCTCCCAGAGCCTCTCTGCATCAGTTTCTTCCCTTCTCTGGGCCTGCGTGGCCAACCACAGTCCTCCTGCCACTCCAGCCCATCAGCATCCCCAGCTCTATTGGCTGGCACAGAATCCATCACATCAGTGTGTCTAGAATCCTGCTTCCACCTTGCCCTGCCATTTTGTTTGACATTATAGCATGGCCATTCTCGTAATTGAATATTATAACCTAACATTCTTTTTTTTTTTTTTTTATAACCTAACATTCTTTAGAGAGCAGAGTCCTCTCCGATTTGTGGGGAGGGTGTGATTGCTTCAGGAGGGCCCCTCCCTACCTTTTCCCCACCAAACAGAACACCACACACTGGCATTACAGAAGCGCCTGAAGAATCCTCCACCCTGGGGAGCCATCAGGCCAATTTGATTCTTTCTCCCTGCTTCATGCAGTATTTTGCCCCTCTGATAAGATCAGACAATTTGTACACCTCAAAAGCCATCAGCAGCTTCCACCAGCAGCTGACGCAGGCAGTACCGACCCAGAGCTCTAATCAGTAGAGAGCCAAAGAGGAAATGCTCCTCCTAGCAGCCTCCTCGCCCAACATGTATTCCCATGTGTCCTTTTCAAATAAACAAATTTTCAGTGGAGGAAATACTTCCATTTTAAATGTATTGTGACACTCTGATTTCAGCTGTGAAATCACAGAGCCCCGAGTAGCATCATGTGCCAAGTTGCGTTACCCTGGATATCCAACTTGCCCTTTCTCTTTCTCTCATCATATTCAGCAAGCAGCTACACCACGAATCTGACTGACACGCACCTATGCAGTGATTGCCTTCATACTAAAATAAAGTTTGCTGACACGTTTTTGCCTGGGCACAGTATAATTAACTGTTTTGTATTTCTTCAACATGCAAATTTGTGTATGTAGGAAAGAGAAAATTCAGGTGTTAAGAACTACAGTTTGCCTCATGTTTGCTCCCTTGGGAATAGCAGTGCACATAAATATAATGGCTTTTATATTGAGAAACCCCAGATGCCCTAAGCAAAGAGTTGAAGAGCTTTGAAAATGATCTGGGCTCCTGGCTTCATGAGGGCATGCTGCCTAGCTATCATTAGCATGAGCCAGCCCACAATTACTAACCTAGGTCCTAGCTCTACAGTGCCAGCAGGCCCGCCTCATTCGCTAGTTCTGGAATGCTAGAAAAGCTAGTTGGATTTCCAGGGACACAGTTTCTTGATTTCCTAATGGGGGAGAAAAGTTAATAAAGAAGGTTGGTTGATGATAGTAATTCAGCACTAATGTCCATCTCCCCCTGACTCTAAGAGGGGAGCTCAATAACAGACAGCATTTTGAAACTTTAAAGTGCTGAAACAGCTGCCATATCTCAGGCAAATCTCAGCCTGCTTGATCATCTGGCCCTTGCTCGGAGAAACAGGGTTGCCTCCCTGGGCCTGAACCATAGCCAATGTGAATAAATGTGGATAGGTATTGAGTGACCTTGGAGAGCTAATGTCTCCCTATTCCACTGTAAAGTGGGGAGGAGGGGTGCAGAGCGATGCCTGGCAAAAGAATAAACTGCTAATTAAAATGATAAAATTGGATTTGAACTCTGGAGACCATGAGAACTTTATAATTGACTCTTAAAATGTGCTTTGGATGCCCGTATGCAACTATGAATGGTTTGTAGGGAGGGGTGGGGAGTCCATTTCATTTTGTATTAACAATAAAAACACTCCAAAAAATACACATAATGGAAGTGATGACTTCTCTCCTCCAGTGAGAGACACTTAACCTTTGATCTCGAGCTAAATTACATTACCAGAGGCAGCTTATAAAGAGCCAGGAATTTGTTTCTTTTGGTATTATTTTGATGACATGTTAAAAGGATTAGTAAATGTTTCAGAGTTCTCCTAAGGATAGTTCCTTATACATTAAGATGAACTAAAGAACAAGACAAAAAAAAAAAAAAAAAACATTGACTTAAGCAAATACATAGCAAAATATGGTTGCGTCCCATTGTGTCCCATTTTCAGGAATTCTCTTATCATTCCTTGTGTGAAATTCCTCAACCCTTTTTTAGAATACTATGGTATGGTGAAATTATGGGATTACTTAGGCCAGTATTTATCACTAAATTGTTATAAAAATAAGTGTAAATACAAGCCAATAATTTTAAAGATTAAAAAAAAGCTTACTTGGTCAAAGCCATACTCATGTTAATTTAACCTTTCTGAGTAATTTTTGTTCATCCAACTCATGGTTTTTCAAATTAGCATAGTAACTATGGGAATCATCTGGCTCAAATATTATAGAGAGTTTTCTTAATCAGGAATGCTCTTTATGTGGGTGGTTCAGCGGGTCCCTACTAAACCAGACTCTTGTGCATGCCTTTGATCTATACCAAGTCGTGTTTTGTGTGGCATGATAATACTGCTCCATGTTCCCAACTTATATTTTCTTTTCCTTACATAATTAAAAGCCAGCCACTCTTTGTACACCTGACCATAAGTCTTGGTCTCAATGAATAGTGGCATGAGATGTAGAGTTTAATCCTGTGATGGTGATAGAAAAACTAATAAATCAGGGAACTTGAAGGGAATTTCAAATGAAAACTAAAATATTTAAAGAATAGATATTAGACATAAGAAAATTCCCTTATAAAGAAATACTTAAGGATAAAGATGGGAAATCCAAAAGATCAATCACTTCTTTTCCTCATTCCTTCCTGAAATAAGCAGACACACTGTATCAGCAGAGATCCTGCAAAAAGGCCATTTCAGGCCATTTACAGAACATGGTGCAGCAGATTCAAAGGTGCCAAGGCTATCTGGAATCCCCAAACATTTCTCCAAGAGCTAAACCAAAGCCAAGTAAATCTCTCCCTATTTGGCATTGCCCATTCAAATCCTGACCCAGGCCTTAAGATACCACTAAAAATCCTGGAATATAGAAATTCTCAACAATGCTTAGGAACTTCACAAAAAAGCAGGCAGGGGTGATGCTTGTCTGCATTTCTCAAACTGTATTCCAGAATTTTATGAGGTGTTCTAGAAAAAAAAAAGTTAAAAACAAAAAAATATATATAGCTCACCTATTGAGATACATTTGAATATACCTTACTTGTAAACCTCTTAGGAAGTGTCAGTGCTTATTAACATATTAAAAACACTAAGAAACCCTGCAGTAGAGGAACGTCTTTGATTCTAATTGATCCAGAATTTGCCAAATTGCTTTAATCACAAAACCTCTTTTTTATTCTCAAAACATATTTTTATATCTCTTAGAACTGGTCTTCCAATACATACAATCTGGAAGACTTTGAACAACTATACCACACTGACCTAGATGTATTTCTGTGGGTCCAAAACCTAGACACAGGAAAATGTTACCTGTAAATCCATCGCCTGTGTTTTGTTTTGCTAAGATGGGTAGCAATTCTCAACATGCATCCACTTCCCATTGAAATAGTTGATTACCCCCTCTTCTTAGTGATGATGTTTAGAGGAAGAAAACGATAGGCCCACTAAAAGGGATACATGATACATTTTGTCTGGTACACACAAGGACAGAGATTGTTTTTCAGACATTCAGAGCACCTTCAAAATGAGGGCAACCTGACCCTGGCTGTTGGAAAATCTTAAAATTACATTTCTGAAACCTATTAAAGGTCAAATGGAGAAAAGAGCTTATTTGGCCACTAGGTTTTTAACTTTGTTGATCTAGCTGATGAAAAGGTTTGTTGTTTCAGGATATCAATTATAGTCTGAGATCTGAGAGCATTTGGGGCATTTAACATGAACAGGGACAAATTAACTTAATTTCTGCCAGAAACCACAGATCCTGCTTTGCAAATAATACAATAATACAAAAACAATACAAAGAATTTTCTTCAAAGGTTCTATTTTAATTTAGTAAACATTTGTTCTGTGCGACAGTCTGCAAAAACACTGTGCTGAGAGGAGACAGAACAAAGGGGTAGGACCTTAAAATCTTTCTCAGGAGATATACACGGTTGACCCTTGAACAATGTAGGGGTTAGGGGCACTGACCCCAGCACAGTCAAAAATCCACATATAACTTTTGGCTCTCCCAGAATGTAACTACTAATAGCTTACTGCTGATTCGAAGCCTTACTGATAACAAACAATCGATTAATACATATTTTGTATATGAATTATAGATTGCATTCTTATAATCAAACAAGCTAGAGAAAAGGAAATGTTATTAAGAAAATCATAAGAGAAAACACATTTACAATGCTGTGCTGTAAAACCTTTGCGTGTAAGTGGACCCACACAGTTCATACCCATGTTGTTCAAGAGTCTTCACTGTGTGCATATATGTACAACCGAGGGCAAAGTGGGGCCCTGCTGAACGTGGGCTGGGCATGAATGAGTTCAACTCAGGTTCTCAATTGCTGCCTGACTTTATCAGATAAGCTAGCAGACTCTGCTGCCTTCTCTTATTATGTTGGTTCCAGTGTTGCCAGCTAATAATGACCTTGTACGTACAGGTATAATTTAAGGGATTGGTTGTATCAGAATCATGGTTTTCTACCCAGTTGTCTCTGATCTTCTCATTCTGCTCCATCAGAATCTCAGCAACTTTTCTGCTGAAGAGAAAGACCCCCTTTTCCAGGTTCTGCCCACTATCTCTCAGAGAAGGCCTCCAACCGCCCCTAGATCCCCCTGCCCTACTGTCTTTCCTTCTTCAGTTTCTCATAGACAATTAGTTGCTCTATCAGATCGTAGAATCTTGGGTGGATTATTTTTCCTGTATGAATAAGAATGAGAAAAGGATTCATGCAAAGTGGAGGATCTCCAAAGAAAATCATGAAAGATGATTTCAAGAAATCATCTCTTTCAAGAAAATCATGGCCTAAGTAAAAATGCCTTACTCAATCATATTGTTTATTTGTGGTATTTCAATGAGCTGTCACAGGTCTTGGAGAACATCCTTCATGTCGATGATAGAATACCATTATGGACCAGCTGGATCAAACATTACTTGTTTCTCTTCTTAACTAACAATAGGCACTGATTATTGATCCTTTTAATGGTTCAAAAATATCCCTAAGTGCCTTACATTTGTTACTTTATTTAATCATTGTGCCACTCCAGTGAGGGAAATACAACTTGCTCCATTTTACAGAGGGAAAAATGAGGAATCTTGGAGAATCAATAATTTGCCAAAGAACATACACATAGTTAGAAACCACAATATCATGCTCCCTCCCAAATACTGAGTTTATTTCATTCACTTTTTCTTATCATCACTTCTCAACAATATGGCTAACAATATTTGCCTTTTATAGTTTCACAAGTGTTCTCTGAGATGATTTAATACTCCCTAATTATTTGCTTCATGCCTCATTTCCTCTCTGTGATGATAATCCTTTGTCTGATCCTCATTATTGCTATACATTTCTCATATGGAGAAAGCTGCGACTGTGTTTATTTCTAGCCCCTTAAGCACTTTTTATTTCATCCTTGGTTTTTACTTGGGCCTCTAGAATTGAAATGTATCATTTATCATCGTAAATAGAGATGAAAAAAAAGTTCCTCTCTTAACAGATTTGGAGGCTTGCTAGTCTAACTTTTCCTCCATAAAACCTTAGTCTAGGTTTCAATAAAGCTATTTCTTTTTATAGGTTTGTATCAGAGCAGTTCTTGTTTATAGATTGTTGATATTTTTAGCTTGGGTTGTTTATTATGGAGAGAA
Source organism: Canis aureus (assembly GCF_053574225.1). Taxonomy (NCBI): domain Eukaryota; kingdom Metazoa; phylum Chordata; class Mammalia; order Carnivora; family Canidae; genus Canis; species Canis aureus. The sequence continues at coordinate 10,750,515 of NC_135616.1, forward strand.
CTTAAATGATCTCCTGAGGTTTTCTATATATTTGGCCTTTTCTCCCCTGACTTCAGCTAACATCAGCATCTTCTTCACATCTATCAGTTAGAACACTCAATAAGAAATATACGTTCAATGTATTTTTTGTCAGAGCTGTGAATACTACTCCTCAATCAAATAGTGCTGAATGGAGAATGCACCTAGTTCCATGCTATGAGAGCTTTTCGTAGAACCCAGTAAGAAGTCCTGTATTTCAACATCACACCAGTCCTCAGAGAATCACAATCCAAATTCCACAGTTGAAAAGGACTTTGAGTTCATCATTACAGATGAGGCAACAAAGATGACTTAATAGTAGTCAAATACTTTATTGAAGAAAAATCAAGATTCACATCCAGGCCTTCTGACCCATAAATTAATAACATTTTTTTTAAAAATTAGAAACCTAGAGAAGATTGAGTCCAACTTCTTTTTCTCATGTATTTTCTTTACTACATATCTAAAAATTGGTCCTCTGGCCTTGGGCTTTAACTCTAGAGCTTTTTCCAGAATATCATGGTCTCCTAGTAAGAACATATTGGCTTTTTGGGGCAGGCAGGAATAAATATGAACCCAAGCATAAGGCATCTGCAATTTATCCAGCTGTATCAATTTATGTCAATACTTTATGTGCCATTCTCAGGGGAGACAAATGAGCATTTCATTTAATCATTATATCCTATCATGTAAAATAACTAGAGATCAGAGCTCTTTGGAAAAGGATGGTTATAAAAAAATAACCTTGAATTTTAAAATGCCTCCCCTTTTTATCAACATCACACAGTGAATGTACTGGAAACACAGTTTTCCCCTGAAGTTCCGGGCAAGAGAAATTCTTTCCTTTGGAAGCCCCTGGTCACAAAGCAATTTGAGAAATATCCTTTGATTAATTCCTCTCAGACATCATCTCTGATCCTAAGAAACCAATAAAGAATATGAGAAGAGATTGTTGTTTTCAAATCAGCTTAAACCTCTTGAAACTTCCTAGCTCCCATGCTGCTGGAAGTGGTGGTTACATTGAACCCTGATGAGCCATTTTATGTTAAAAATGTTTGTGCCTGTAAACTGAATTGAAATCATCCTCTCTTCTTTCACCAAAACAGCTAATCCCACACTTTCTTAGGTTCTTAAGTCTCACCAGTTCCCCTGTGATTCCAGTCTTGTCTCATCCCAATGGAACTAGGTCATTTTAGTTTGCTCTGCTCATCTTTCGGTAGGGTTATGGAAACCAGACTAGGAGCGAAAGTTCAGCAGATACTTTCTCCATTCTTCCCAGGCCCACGTGTGTGAATGATAGCATTTCTCTGTGGAGAAAATGATCATGGATAAACAATATTTTTTTTCCTAGGTTTTCAATGACTAAGCTTTGAGAACGAAAGAACAGAACACATCTGACAACTGAATAGAACATTTAAAATCAGGACTTTTCTCAAAAAAAAAAAATTGACTCTGTGATCACTGTACCAACCTATACAGCTTTCTTCTATCCTCAAGCCTGTGACATCACTGCCATCCTTTCTAAATGATAGGCCTTGAAGGCATAAGTCACAGCTGGTCATCTTGTGGTTTCCTTCGTTTAACCCTAAGCAATTTGAAGTGAAATTTTTATTTTATTTTGCTCTCAGTTCAGCTGTCACAGTCATACAGAGATAACAAATGGGAATCTCCAGCCCTTCTGTCCTGTCATGCACTGGCATGCCTCTACCAGAGAATACAAATATTTCACCATCAACTAGAGATAGGAAAGCCACAAATATTGCACAATCTCAACCAAGATGTCTCATGAGGAACTGCTGTGCTCTTCTCTTGAAGAATAGTTCACAGTGTGTGCTATTCTCTTGGAAAACAGCTCCCTATTAGATTCCTAATAGAAGTCAGAAAACTATAATGGCACCTCCTGTCCCAAAGTTGGCTTTCTTAGCCAGAGCAGCATTGAGCTCATAGGCTGCATCTAGTCTCCCATATACTCTATAATGCCCCTGCATGTGTGTCTTAAGTGATTAGTAAGGGACTGAGCACAGGGGTAGCTAAGCCTTGGGGAATGATAAAAACTGTAGATGGTCATCACATGCTCTTTCCTGGGGGTTTATAGTCAGTCATTCCCAGTGAGACTCCCTGTGTCAAATGCCTCAATCCAGAGCTGTATTTTTCTGGAAGTAAAAGTTGATATTAATTCCCATAATAAAAAGAATGACAATGTTGTCACACAAGCACTTTTATGATTACAGAGACCTCACTCTTTTTTTTATGTTGAGAAGCCAACTAGTATGGAATTAAGGAATAAATATAGGAGAATAGGGGTCAAAACAGAGCTGCTGTGAAAAGGTAAAAATCCACAGGGGAGAAAATGGCATTTGCTACAAAGACATGGGGCCTGGTTGATCAAGAACACAATAGTCGCAATTTAAGCACAGACCACCAGTGATGGTGATAGCTGCTCTTGTTCACTGACCATCCTCTGTAAGCTAGGGATTGCCCCCAACATTCAGAAACCAGACACATCCCACACATGCATGGGCCATGCTAATATCCTACACATTGTAATGTGTAGCAGAAATAAGTGCTCACATTTTCCTTTATTGGACTCTTGTTGTAAATTTAGGTAGAAAAAGAACAGTTTCTAAGGCAACTGGAGGAGGGGAAAATTCTATTCTGTTCTCTATAAATTTGGGGATGAAGTTAAGTAATATAGTAACCTGTCAGAACATTGTAATATTGATTCCGTCCTATTTTGATTACAGATCCTAGCTAGTTCTTATGAGGAAAAAATTAAAATATATTCTATCCAAATGTATAAAGGAATTAATATTGTAGGAACTATAAGGATTAAAGCAAGAGTCCTCAAGAAGTTCAGTGTATTAGGAAGATAAGACACAAAAAAAACTATCAAATTAAACACAACATGCTTTGTTTTACAAAAGGTATAAATTCACACAAGGACTTTGAGAATTTATAGAAGAGAGGGGAAATGAGAGAAAGATTGGTGAAGGTATCATTTGAGCTGGGCCTTCAAATAGGCAGAGATATGTAGATAAATCCATTAACAGATTAAGCATAAGGAATCATCAAACCAATGTTCTTAAGGTAGGAAAGCCCAGGGTATGTTCAAACTAAAGCAAGTAGTTGAGTTTTGCTGAAGCTTTGGATCCACGAGGTAGATGGTTACAGACACACTAGAAGCATGGACCCTCCCAGCTCATAGAAATGACTTGCTTTTTAGCTGAGAATTCTGGGTTGAATCCCTGGGGAGCCACTGAAGGTTTTTAAGAACAGAAATGTCTTCATAACTGCCCCAAGAATATATACATGATGAGTCATGTTGGATTACATACAAGCGGTAGTTGGGCAAGAGGATAGAGAATTCTCTTGTTGAATTAGGGTCCAGGCCAAGGAAGAAAACACATAAAACCTGTAGAAAGCTGTTTACCGGGGAGAATACAGAAGTGCCGGAGTTCACAGATGGCCCTAGGGGAGAGAGTCAGTTGCACAGAAATGATGAAGGTGTTAAGATTAAAAGATTGTGGCCAAAGGAGTACTTTAACTCTTCAATCACTTAGGGGTGAAGTATTTTTGAGAAACATTGATATCTGAGGTATGGCTGGGCTGAGAGTTGGAGTGCCAGAGTGGAGATAAAGATCACTAAAGTTGGAGAAGTTTTGTGAGGCCATAAACACGAGTGTTGACATTTCAGACCATGGAATGGGAAGGTCAATGAACAAGGGGCCAAAGTCACTACAGAAGATGAGGACTATCCTGGAAGCTAGTAGATATAGGCAGAGAAAATGATGTAAGCTTTTACCCTCAAAACAAGAGGTAGTAGTAACAGAAAAAAATTATCTATAAATGACAGTGGGAAGTATGATGATACATAAGAAAACTGAGAACAGGGACGGCTGGGTGGCTCAGTGGTTGAGCATCTGCTAGAGTCCCGTGATCGAGTCCCACATCAGGATCCTTGCATGGAGTCTGCTTCTCTCTGCCTGTGTCCCTGCCTCTCTCTCTCTGTCTCTCATGAATAAATGAATAAATAATCTTTTAAAAAAGAAAAAGAAAACTGAGAACATTGATTGCATCCAGGGAGAGAAACCTGATGAATGGAAACACAGAGAAGAAACAGACTTCACTGACTACATGCTGAATCTTGAAGTTTAAACCACAAAAAGAGGGCATCTTTTCTAATTAATTAATGTATTTTTCTGTGTATGCTGACCTTAGCATCTCTTCTCATGAAAGAGTAAGGAAATGTGGCTTCATATTGGCAAGGGCTTGAGGGCAATGGAATTAACCAGGAAAAGTCCGTTTCCTTGAGGCAGAGATATGGAAGAAGGGTATGGCTCACAGAGGAAAGGGCTCGCATAGGACCCATGGTGCATATTGGTGCATACTGGAGCTCATACTGGTTCATGAGAACCAACAATGAAACTTTCAAGCTAGTTGATATCAAGTTGGTAGCTTCCAAATAGCCATGTGGTAGAACTAACATATGGAAATCAGGAAGTCCGATAAATCAGAAGCCCCCTCTCCCTTCGTTCAAAGAGTCTACTGTTAACCTTTACCAGCACAACTCTGCATAGGTGTAATGGAATTTGCTGTTATGGTAAATGGTGGAGTGAGTCCAAAGGAGCTGGGAATGGGCAGGTCAATGCAGTATCTTATGAGTAGCAGGGAAAGATGACTTATTCACCCCAGTTCCGATTGAAATGCTGGAATGCTGACCTCGCCCCTGCAAATTGGCCTTCCTAATGTAAAACTGTGCCTGTCCATGGCTTGCAGTTTGGTGATAGGCAGGTGATATAGTTGTTGGTTGCAACAGATTTTCTCACAAGATAGGTAAGTGAAAACAAAAGCATGTAAGAACTCCTTTTGCATAAATTTGTCCAATTCCTTGAGCATGAGGTGACATGTACAGGACTCATTTTTTCCTGTCAATTCCTTCCTTACTTCTGGATCTTCCCCACATAGGGGTCTTCTTTTGTAATCACATTCTCAAACATAGACATAGGGGTCTCCAGTGGGAACTGAGATTACCTTTTCTCTTGCCTTGGTATCTTAAACCAAAAATTCAGTGTCTTGAATTCAATATGAGGAGCAACATGACTGAAACCAGGTTTGTGGTTTTGAAATGGAGACTTTATGAGAAATATCCAAACCAATTATTCATGGTATGATGTGTCTTTTTAATTAAAATGCATGCACACCTAGTAAGCAAGCTAGATGTTAATTAGGTTAACAACCTTTGCAACCAGATTTGAATTTCAACATTTATTATATTTTTCACCATGTGAAAAGCACTGAAAGAAGTTAAAAGGGGAGATGCCTGGGTGGCTTGGTGGTTGAACATCTGCCTTCAGCTCAGGGCATGATCCCAAGGCCCAGGATGAAGTCCTGCATTGGGCTCCCTGCAGGGAGCCTGCTTCTCCCTCTGCCTCTGTCTCTGCCTCTCTCTGTGTCTCTTATGAATAAATAAACAAAATCTTAAAAAAAAAAAAAGGAAGAAGAAGAAGAATTTAAAAAGAAGTGTGAGGGACACCTGAGTGCCTCAGCAACTGAGTGTCTGCCTTTGGCTAAGGACGTGATCCCAGGGTCCAGGGATCAAGTCCCACATTAGGCTCCTCGAAGGGAACCTGTTTCTCCCTCTGCCTGTGTCTCTGCCTCTCTCTGTGTGTCTCTCACAAATAAATAAATAAAATCTTTAAAATAAATAAAAAGAAAAAGAGTTGTGAAAGGAAATCAAATGCATAGCCTTCAGTCTCCAAGGAATTTGTAAGGTAAAAGACATTTAGCCTGGAGATGAAGGACTCAGACTCAGGTCAGAAAACCTCAAACTCTTCTACCTGGAACTGTGTCATCACAGAATGTTCCTTAATCTCTCTGGGCTTCAGTTTTCTCATTGTCCCAGTCCATTCAAGCTGCTATAAGAAAATACCACAGCCTGAGTAGCCTATGAGCAACAGAAATTTGTTTCTTAGAGTTTCAGAGGCTGGAGGTCCAAGATCAGAGTGCCAGTATGGTCAGGTTCTGTGTCTGGTGAGGCCCCGCTTGCTGGTTCATAAAGAGCCTCACACATAAACTCACCTGGCAGAAGGGCTTAAGGGAGCTCCTTCTGGTCTCTTCTATAAGGCACTAATCCCATTCATGAGGGCTTCACCCTCACTACCTCATCACCTCCTAAGGGCACCACCTCCTAAGACTACCACAATGAGTATTAGAATTCCAACATGTAAATTTTAGGGAGACACAAACATTCAGAACACAACACTCATCTTTACTCAGATTGTGGAGGTGAAATGAGATCACACTTATAAGAATCAACCCAGTGTGTGGTATTTGGCAGTGCTGGAGAAATACAACGGGGGTGGCGGGGGGTGATAGTGGTGGAGTTGGTAGAAATGATAAAAGTGATAGAAGTAGTGGAGGCAGGAGGTAGTGGAGGTGATTGTGTAGAGATGATGGTCAAGGGGTGCCTGGGTGGCTCAGTCAGTTAAGTGTCTGCCTTCAGCTCAGGTCATGATCCTGCACATCCTGCTCCCTGCTCAGCCAGGGGTCTGCTTCTCCCTCTCCCTCTGCCCCTCTTGCCTGCTTGTATTCTTTCTCTTTCTCTCTCTCTCAAATAAATAAAATGTTTAAAAAAGAAATGGTGGAGACAGTGATGGTGAAGGTCGTGATGGCAGAGGTGATGATGGTAGCAGTGATAGTAGAAGTGGTGATAGTGGATGGAGGTGGAAGTGATAGAGAAGGTGATGGGGAAGGGGATGATGGTAGAGGTGGTAGTGGTGATGGCAGCAGTTTTAAGTGTAATAACCATCTAACGACAACAGTTACTAACAATAGTATTTTACTAGAATTGCTGTTTACAAGTAGCCTATCAACAGGGATTTTCTACCAAGTAGCACTTTGAAGAGCAACAGTTATAAGATAACCAATGGGAACAGTGCCCTAATGGAATGCCTAAGCCACTAAGTGCAACAGAAATGTAAATAATTAAAATCCTAGGTCCTAAGGGCCATAACAGAGACATATAGAATGCTAAAAGAATGCAACAGGGGAAGAGATTTGTGCCTCAAGAGGATTGAGAAGGCTTCACTGTGAAAGGCAGTGAGTTGATTCCAGAAAATGACAAGAAATTGTTCACATGGAAAACATGGGAAAAGATTTCCAGGCAAGAAGGTAGCACACACAGAGTAGTGGAAGCACAGAAGTATGCGGTGTGTGAAGGAAAGAGTGAAGCCAAACATAGGGCACATGGAGAAAGTGACCTAAGAAGAAGTTGAGTTTACACTCAAGGGCCTGGCACGGATCCTTTGGGCAACAGAGCCCTGTTAGCTGTTTTTAGGTAAGGAAGTCATGTTTATGGAGAGTACATGAAAGAGGAAAAACACTGAAGACAGAAAAGCCAGTTGGGACACCACAGAAAGGGTCTAGACAAGAGGACAGAAGGGCTTACCCTGCCTAGGGAGAGAACAAGGGTGTGAGTACTGGAACTACAGGAAAAGGAGTGGGCTTGGAGGAAGTTCTTCCCAGCATCTCTGCATCTAACGTGCCCAGATGTGGGCCGTGTGCTTGCCACACTGTCCATAGCAGCTAAAATTGAGCCAAGAATGAGATAGAACACAATGACATTAAAAGAAGACAGAAGAAGCACTAGAACTTAGTAGCAAGTGGTTGCTACAAGTCTTAAACAGGGGCGCCTAGGTGGCCCAGCGGTTGAGCATCTGCCTTCAGCTCAGGGAATGATCCAGGACCCTGGGATTGAGTCCCACGTGGGGCTCCCCGCATGGAGCCTGCTTCTCCCTCTGCCTATGTCTCTGCCTCTCTCTGTGTGTCTCACATGAATAAATAAATAAAATCTTAAAAAAAAATCTTTAAACACTCCCTCACCTTTAAGGAAGAAAATGAAGAAGAAATGTCACATTCTTTCTCATGTGTTTTCTACAATTGGCAACTGAGTGACCAAATGGTGGAGGCCATGTTTCCTATTTTAAAAAAAAATCTTCTGAAAAAATCTGGAATCTTCATAACTGATTTTTAATGGGGTAAAAAAAAAAACACAGAATGTTAACTTTCCAAAGCTCCTTTCTGAAAGTCATTGTTCTTTTTCTAATAATGATTTTTATTTTTCCTGAACAAAAAAAAAAAAAAAATGTCTCATTGTGGAAGATTCTGAAGAAATAAATAACACGAAATTCATAAATAATATAAATTATGGAGGACCTGTTGGCAATTGAAAGAAATTGGCTTCTCCTCTAAATGAAATGGGAGCCATTTCTGGGTTTTAGTGAATGGGTTACACGATCTTGGTTTTTAAAGAATTATTCAAAAAAAAGAATTATTCATGTTGCTCTGATGGGATTAGACTATATCAGGACAGTGGTAAAATCATCTATGATTATTTCTCTAAGATAGATTTTTTAAAATAGAAAGTAATGCAGTGCCTGGCTGGCTCAGCTAGTGGAGTGTGAGACTCTTGATCTTGGGGTTGTGAGTTTGAGGCCCATTGGGTGGAAAGATTACTCAGAAATAAAATCTTTAGGGATGTCTGGGTGGCTCAGTGGTTCAGCATCTGCCTGTGGGTCATGATCCTGGGGTCCTGGGATCAAGTCCCGCATTGGACTCCCCACGGGAAGCCTGCTTCTCCCTCTGCCTATGTCTCTGCCTCTTTCTCAGTGTCTCTCATAAATAAATAATAAAATCCTTTTTTAAAAAAAAAGAAAATCTTAAAAAAATAAATATATCAATACAAATAAACCAATAAATAAAATTAAAATGGGAAATGGAACTACTTCATCAAGTGTATTTGCTTAGAATTTCCTACAGATAATACTCCCATCAGTCATGCATGCATATGCATGGGAGAGAATAATTGTTTAGAAAGTTAGCTCCTAGGATCCCTGGGTGGCGCAGCGGTTTGGCCCCTGCCTTTGGCCCAGGGCGCGATCCTGGAGACCCGGGATCGAATCCCACATCAGGCTCCCAGTGCATGGAGCCTGCTTCTCCCTCTGCCTGTGTCTCTGCCTCTCTCTCTCTCTCTCTCTCTGTGACTATCATAAATAAAAAATAAAAAAAAAAAAGAAAGTTAGCTCCTGGGAAGGTCAAGTTCAAAATCTGTTTTCTACCTTTATGAAAATAACTGGCTCTATATCTGACTTAAATAATAAACTTCCAAAATATGGTTATCATTTCTGCTCAAGGACAGCCATGAAGCAGGAAAACATGAATTGCCAATTTAAGAGTGAATAGAATTAAGAATCCCTTTCCTTATTTAGCAAAGCATTTATCAAGTATCTACTGTATACCAAGCATTTGCACTGCCCTTGAGGACTTAACAGTAACACTGACCCAGGCTCTGCCCCAACTTCAAGAAGCAGAGAACTGAGACTTTTTTTAAAACACTTATGCATATAATTGCTTATCATAGTTACAAGTGCTGTAAAGAGAGAAATAAGGGTGTTAGGATCCCAGGGAAATAATGAAATATGTGAACAGGGAAAATTCACTGCCCTTTCCTCAAGGATGTCTTTCTTTAATTCCTGGTGAGGTAATGGCAAAGCACAAAGCCCAAAAGGATAGATGAGAAGAAAAGTTATCAGAAAGAAGTTTGTGTAGCTCCCATGCAACGACTGGCAGGAAAGAGAGGGAGGGATGAGCATAAGAGGTTCTAAGATAAAACAAGAAGTAATAAGGGACAAGGTAACCCCGAATGCTTTATGCCATACAAAGGGTTTTGAAAATTTTGCAATAAAAGGGGCAGCCCAGGTGGCTCAGCAGTTTAGCGCCACCTTCAGTCCAGGGCCTGGTCCTGGAGACCTGGGATCGAGTCCCCCGTCGGGGTCCCTGCATGGAGCCTGCTTCTGCCTGACGCCTCTCTCTCTATCTCTGTGTCTCTCATGAATAAGTAAATAAAATCTTTAAAATCTTTAAAAAAAAAAAAAAGAAAAATTTGCAATAAAAGCCTATTAAATGGTTTCAAGCAAGGGTCAAGCAGCTTAGCCTATTCAAATGTTCTTTGTTTTTTCTTTCTGTAAGTAAAATTAACATATGACATTATATTAGTTTCAGGTGTACATTGTAATGATTCAATACCGTATATATTGCAAAATGATCACCACAATAAGTCTAGGTAACATTTGTTACCATACAAGGATATTCTCAAAAAAGTAAGCTAAAATAAACCTAATAAATGGAGTTTGATTTCAATATGCTTAGTAATGGAGAAGTTAATGTTAGATGACCCATCAACAAATATCAACCATTTCACTTCCCTGATAGCTATCAAATATTAATTTCAGGATAGGGCTAAACATGGATAATCAGAATTGTTATATACATTAAGAGACACTGAAATAGAAATGACTTAGACATTTCTCAGAAACACGGCAACCTTGTCGGGACCCTTCTCACTTTTGAGAGCTTTCTCTGTGTCTCTGCTTAATAAACTTCTATTGCTTTGCTCAGAGAAAAAATAAGTAAATTTCTCAGAAACATAACACGGTGTGAGGCTGGATTGCATTTGTAGAAAGTATACCCTTGCATTTTTGCTTTTGTCCAAAAGAATGACAACATTTTTGAAAATCATTTGCCGAATGAAAAGGAAAACCTCTGAGATGAATTTGTTTCTGTAGGGTGGATATTGCACTCACATAAAGATTTAGCGGACAATTAACAAAAAAAGAATTTGAGAAATAAATGGAGGAAGCAGCTGTCCAGGAAGGTGTCAGTTGCCAGGTTTGCGTGGAATGCTATGGAATTCCCAGGCCTGAGTGTGCTCTGCCAGTTTCATTTAGCTCACTGATGATTGTGCACCTCGTGAAAATCACATTAGAGTACCCAATTTTCTAAGTTTCATCTCCTCTTGAAAAGGAGTATGTATTTCCGGGCTCCCACAGGATGCATAATTTTGTACCATTGTTAGTGGTTATTTATCTTTCTGGTCATCCATTTATTCCACTTTGTGTAAGTCTAAATATGCCCCCCACACATTTAAAAATCCCGTCCCTGGTTAAGCTTCAAAAGGCAGAACTTAGGGCAGTCCCGGTGGCTCAGCGGTTTAGCGCTGCCTTCAGCCCAGGGTGTGATCCTGAAGATCGAGTCCCACATCATGCTCCTTGCAGGGTACCTACTTTTCCCTCTGCCTGTGTCTCTGCCACTCTCTCTCTCTCTGTGCCTCTCATGAATAAGTAAATAAAATCTTTAAAAAAAAAAAAAAGGCAGAACTTAGTTAAAATGATCTCACTTGGATGATCTTATTCCCTTACTCAAACAATAAAAAGTTTTAGCTTTCTTAATTAATAACATTTACGCTTTACATCATCACATACATAAGATTACAAAGATGCAATGTGAAATTATATATATATATAAAATTTTATTTTGTCTTAAAGATTGGGATTGTGCAAGACAGTGAATATTTTTATTTAGCAAATGCTTATCTAGCACTTGCATTTGAGCTATTGTTCAAAGATGCTGTACAAATATGAACACATCAAATACTACATTCTATTTCTGATTTATGGTAGACTTAAATTTTCCTCAACTCCTTAAAATTGAAGATACCCTGTTACGAGGCGCCAAGCTAGCTCTGAAGACCTGAATAGAGGTTTAGCATAGTGGAGTCCAATATTTGGCCAAAGCCTTACTGGAATGTTTGGGGAGGAAGAACTTTTTCCCTAACACATTCCAGTATTCCTCTTGTGTTTCTTTATTGAGCCTGCAAATTAAATTTACAAAAGACAGATTAGCAAGAGAAAAGACAGAGTTTTATTCACATACACATAAGAGTTTACAGAAAAGTATGACTCGAGGAGGCAATAGAATTTGAGGCTCAGATCCCAACGTACTCCCAGGTGTCCAGAAAGTCAGAGATATGCTTAATTCCAGGTTTGCACGGTGGCCGGCCTCAGAGACAAGATCAGCACTGGAAAAGTCCTACCACCTAGAACATTCCTTTGTGTTTTGAGGTTTTTATTAATGTCTCATAGAATGGACTTGACCAGAAGCCTGGCTTTTTCAATAGTGCAGAATGTTTTAATCTCTCCTCCTCCACACAGTGGGAAACTTGTATGGTTCTCATCAACAAACACACATTTACCAGGTACCAGACAATACATACTATTAATGGCATCCTCAGTTTGATCATTGAGGAAACAAAGACACAGCCAAGCTTAGTAACTTTTCCAAGGTCAAATGGCTAGTCTGTGGCACAGTCAGTATTTGTACCTATTCAATTTGACTCCAAAATTCAAGCTCTTAACAACCAAGCCCTACTGTACTAGACTCCTTTCTTGAAAAGTTTTACTCTAACTGAACAAAAGTATAACAAATAGCTTGAAGAAGCTTTTATTTATAGTACTAATGTGACCAGGGCACCTGGGTGGCTCAATGGTTGAGCATCTGCCTTTGGCTCATGGCTCATGATCCTGGGGTCCTAGGATCGAGTCCCACATCGGGAAGCCTGCTTCTCCTGCCTATGTCTCTGTCTCTCCCTCTGTGTCACTCATGAATAAATAAATAAAATCTTAAAAAAACATATCAACATCCTGACCTATCCTAATGCAATAGATTCTTCAGATCTGGTCATTTCTTCCACCATGAGAGAATACCTAAGATAGAATAACACTGTGTATGTTATACATAGGGAGCCTGACACCTGACTCACAGGTTCAATTCCTCTACACTCTGCCCCTGAAAACACATAACCTGCCCCAGACTCCAATGTTTTCCACTTATTGTCACTCAGCTCAGGGTTGATGGCCTCAGCCAACATGCAGAGTATCTTCAATAACATCGCTCAGAAGCTTCACACTTCTAAAAATATCTGCTCCAAGGAAATGTGTAAGTAAAGTGGTGACAATGATCACCATGATATACTCATGATTTCTCTAGAGCAGAGGTTCACTTGGGGAAGAAATGGAAGGTAAAGTTTCAATGATTTTCTAGATTCTTATATTATTAGAACTAAATACATCCTAGTTTTAGATTCTTGTTACCACTCTCCCCCATAATTGGACATGGTGCCTGCACAGTTTCAGGGACTTAGGATACCCCAAGTCCCATCTAGGGACCATGTTCTCCTGCCTTCAGTTCTGTTACTACAGTGACTTTCCATTGCTATTGATTTAGGAGTGTACTTGATTCTTTTATGAACAGCATTGTGGCAGGCAAGCGACACATTATTATTGGACATATACCATCTGCCAAGCACCACGTTAGTCACAACGCACACAAAGATAAGTCAGGTGTGATTCTCACTTTCAAGTTTTCATCAGCTAGATAAACAGGAAGGCAGAGAGGCGTGACAATTCAGGTGTGTACAATATGCCAAGGAGTAGCCAGGGAAGGTTTTACAGCACAGGAAATATTTGAGTTGGTTCTGAAAAAAAATGGGTAGGTGTACAGCTGCCGCTTGCGTGACTGTGCATATACTAAAAATTGGCAGATTCGTATCTGATCAATTTCCTTTACGAGCTACTGAAAATCTCAGGAGATTCCACTAAGGGTGGAGAAGGAGTCTTCATTTCAAGTGTGCATTCCATGTCTTGTCAACCCATGTCTACATTCGGGGGTTAAGACTAACTTCTGGGATCCCAGGTAAGACTGGCAGGTGCACCCTGCCTGCGGCCTTCTCTCGGCTTCCTCGGCGACGGCGCAACTACGGCGCGCGGACGCCAGGGGGCAATACCGTTTCACCAAAACTCACAGGGAACCGGCCGGGTAGCGTTTTGGTACTAAGAAAAGTCCACAGCATCCTGCTTGCCAAGGGGAAAGCCTTAATAGACACAGCTCTACGAAGAAAAAAAAAAAAAAAGGCTGATAAATCCTCTCTTTAAAAGCTTCCCGAATTGCCATCAAAATTGCCTTTCAGCATCGGTGCACATCTAACGTTTTGCAGAATTATTTGCCAAAGAATGACTTTTCATTTGTTCGCAATACGGCCTGCCTGGTCTTTTCCAGTCCTCTGCGTAAGGACCGGTGATTCCGGGCTCCCTGCATGGAGTCTCTCTCTCTCTCTCTCTCTCTTGAATAAATAAATAAAATTTAAAAAAAAAAAAAAAAAAAAAGAACCGGTGATTGATTCTCATCAAGCCCTCGCTAGCCGGAGTCCCACCCCACTGCTGGGACTCGGTTCCGGCCACCACCCTCCGCACCCACCCCACCCCCAACCCGGGGCCTCCTCCCTCCAGGCCCCTGCAGCGCCTCCAGCTGCCTCTTTGGTTGGCGCTGCGGCTCCCTTTAAGGTAATTCCTGTCCGGGCCTGTGTTTTGTTTCCAGCTCGGCAGCCGCCAGGTGTCTGCCCTCCCTTAACCCCCAAGGATGAGAGATCAAAGGTGCGCCTCCATCTGCCTCCTGACCAGCTCTTTAATCTGTTACACGTTCAAAGAGGGAAAGGGCCGTATTATGCACTTAGGGAGGGAGGACCAATCGGAGAAATGGAAATGGGCAGAGTCCCAGAGTGTGTGAACTCACCAAAAGGATGTGGAACGTCTGTCTGTCTACCTTGTAGCCCTGCCATGTGGGAGTGTTTGCTTTGAAAAAGAGCAATAATATTATTAGGGCAAATGAAGATCCTCGTTTCTCTGACTCCAACCCTCCTAAACCCATTTAATGATTGTACACAGACCCATTTGGAGACTGGTGCTAAGAGAAACTCAACAACGGAAAATACTTTTTAAATTATGAAATGGAGATTATACGGACATTTATAGCAATTTGCGCTTATTTCACTTAGAGCAAAAAATAGACTAAAGACTTGATAGAACCGAAAACAACTTTTTTTTATTTTATTTATTCATTCATAGAGACACAGAGAGAGAGAGAGAGAGAGAGAGAGGCAGAGACACAGGCAGAGGGAGAAGCAGGCTCCATGCAGGGAGCCCGATGTGGGACTCGATCCCGGGTCTTCAGGATCACATCCCAGGCTGCAGGCAGCGCCAAATTGCTGCGCCACTGGAGCTGCCCTAGAACCAAAAATTTTTAAGAAACAGTATATCCTGTGGGGTTTCTCCTTTCCACATCCGCAGGACTAAATAGACAGGGAAATGCATTTTAAAAAAAAAAGAGAGAGACGGGATCCCTGGGTGGCGCAGCGGTTTGGCGCCTGCCTTTGGCCCAGGGCGCGATCCTGGAGACCCGGGATCGAATCCCACGTCGGGCTCCCGGTGCATGGAGCCTGCTTCTCCCTCTGCCTATGTCTCTGCCTCTCTCTCTCACTGTGTGCCTATCATAAATAAATAAAATAAAATAAAATAAAATAAAAAGAGAGAAAGAGAGAGAGAGCAGGGCAGCCCGGGTGGCTCAGCGGTTTGGCGCCTGCCTTTGGCCCAGGGCATGATCCTGGAGACGAGGATCGAGTCCCACGTCGGGCTCCTGGTGCATGGAGCCTGCTTCTCCCTCTGCCTGTGTCTCTGCCCCCTCTCTCTGCGTGTGTGTCATAAATAAATAAAATCTTAAAAAAAAAAAATTTCCTCCACCCACAGGTTTGGTTTCAGGGGTAGGGTAGAAAAGAGCTCACCATCTACTGAATTACACTTGGGAATCATCTAGATAAAAGGGGGACCCACAACTTTCTTTGGATTCCGAGGAAAGCTGGCTGATTTGCACCCATGGGAGCTAGCACCACGGCTTACTTCTCTCTGCGCCCCGGGCCGCGCGTGCCCACGAGCAACCCTCTGCTTCCTCCTCTGTGCACCCGGCTTCCAAAGGGAGCCGCAGTCCCTTGGGTTGTGCCGAGCAGCCTTCACAGGCGGTGGCGAGGTAGTAGTGACCTAACATTGAGTCACACTGTCCTCCCCAGTTGCAATGGCTCTGAATCACATTTGTTCACCGTAGTGAGAAAGAATCAAAGTGGTACAGTTACAGCCCTGGTAGGAAGGGCGTCCTTATCAGCTGCATCAAACGTTTCATTCATCTATTTCACAAATATGTACTCGGCACTATGTCCACTCACACTACTGCTGGACTCTGGGAAATCAGTGATGATCAAAGAGTCCTGCTTTCTGTTCTTGGAGTGTACAATCTAGAGGTGGAGCCTGGCATTAATACTCTCAGACAAAACTGCTCTGAAAGAAAGGAAAAAACACAGGGCTTGTGGGAGAATGTACAGTACCAGTGGAACTGACCTAGGGGGTCAGAGAGAACTTCTCTTGAGAAAATCCTCATAAGCTAAGAGCTGAGAGATCAAGAAGAGTGAGGGACGGCACATGTTCACATTCAGAGAGTTGAAAAGGTGGCATGGCTAGAGAGCACAGAGCTCAGGGACTCATATTGGGTGAGGCCAGAGGATTGAGGCACATGTAACTTTCAGTGGCTACATATTACTCAATACATAGTGTAGTGGCTTAAAAACCCCTTTATTATACCCAAGATCTAATGGGTCAAGAATTTAGATAGGGGTTGCCCCTGGATGGTTCAGTCAGTAAAGCATCTACCTTCTGCTCAGGTCATGATCTCAGGGTCCAGGGATGGAGTCCCACATGGGGCTCCCAGCTCAGCGGGGAATCTGCTTCTCCCTCTGCCTCTCCCTCCTGCTCGTGTATGCTTGCTTGCTCTCTCTCAAATAAATAAAAACATTTTAAAAAAACAAATAAAAGAATTTAGGTAGGGTTCCACATTCAGCTGGAGGTTGCACTGGTCTAGAGAGTCCAGGATGGCATTAATCATATGCCTGGCACCTTGGTTTCAGTGGCTGGCAGTGTGGGCTCAGCTGAGGCTGTTGAACAAAACACCTGTAGGGGGCACCTCCATCACTTCAGCTTCAAGACTTCTTACATGGCAGTTCAGGGCCCCAGGGATAGTGTCCAAAAGATAGGAAGATAGGAAGTCTTAAGGCCTGGGCCCAAGTACTAGCAGAGCATCCCTTCCACCATCTTCTACTGCTTGGAGCAGTCGCAAAGCCCCCCAAATGAAAGAAAATGACAGATGTCATCTCTCAATAGGAACCATTTCAAATAATTTGTGAACATCTTTAGTCAGCCACAGTTTATCCTCTGGACACAAATTATTTAGACTCTCCTATAAGGCAAAATTTACTCCTCCTAAAGTCCTCTAGAAATCTCATCTTATTATGGCATGAAGTTCAAGTTTGAGGTCCAGGTTCTTACCATCTAAATAACATTCAGGTGTTGCTGAGGATCCTTGGATCCAGGTGTCTAGTATAATTTTTCTCAATATGAAGACTTGTGAGCTAAAATGAAAGGGTACCTGCTCCACACACACCAGCACATACTGATGATACAGAGATGAGATCAGTGCAATGAGCGCTCTCATTCAGGAGTGGAGGAAGGGAGGGGCACAGAGCAATCGCTGGTCCATAACAATTCTGAAGTCCATCTGTTGCCAGTTGCTTGACTGGGGGGCCTCCTCCTGTTCCCCAGGGATGACTCTCTGCAGGTTTTATCCTCCTTCCCCTTGGTTGCATCTTCTGAGTCATCTATCCTGTTTCCTTAGTGTCTTAGCTCAGGTTGCCGGAACAAAATGCCATAACCTGGGCAGCTCAAACAACAGATATTTATGCCTCACAGTTCTGGAGGCTGGGAAGTCTGAGATCAGGGTGCCAGCATGGTCAGGTTCTGGTGAGAACTTTCTTCCTGTCCTGAAGACAGCCTCCCAAAGGCCCCCATCTCGAAATACCATCACTTTGAGGATTACTTAAGGCTTCAACATATGAATCTGAGGCAGGGGTAGGAGCCAAGACTAAGTCTATAGCACATAAGATATCATTTGCAACGGATTAATGGTCTCAGTCTATTCCTTGCTCATAGAAGCTTAGAGGCTTTCAAAATTCTTGCTTTGAACTACCTCAATCCATTTCTGTCTATGCTGATAATGTGCCCACTAATTCTCTTAAAATCTTCGTGGGCTTCCTATGAATCCTATTAGACTTTACTCTGTTAGACAAAACACATCCACAGTTTTCCTCCAGGAGGCCCTTCTCTGGCCTGGGCTCAGAATCAGGACTATGGGAACACAGTCCTAGGGCTTTTAAAAGCCCTTTCATCTCTTCAAAGTTTTTGAGGCACACATTTAAATCTTTCTAAAGTCATAAAAAGAGTCTTACAGCTACACCCTTGAGATGATCATCATCGTCAGTTTCTTACTTTGGAAGTCTTTTGCCTTTGAAAAGGCTAGGAATATGGAACCCTATTATCATTTTTTTTTTAACCAAGAAGTACTAGCTCTATATTTCCTTTAAATTTTGCTTGAAAACTGAACAGTCCTTTTTTTTTTTTTAACATACTTTTTATCTGTACTTTATCATATACAACAGTTTAAAAAAAACTAATTGGCACTCTACATGTTCTTCCTGGAAGTCTTCTTACTAAAAATGTATAAACTCATTAGGTCTATTTTCTATTTTTCCATGGTACTATAGGTCATAATGTTGCCAAACGTCCCACCACTATATCAGATGACTTGACTTTCCTTCCAGTCTCCAAGGATAGCCTTTTCCCTGTTCTCCCAGCTTCTCCCAGCAGTTTCCCCGGGGCCTTCTAGCTTCTTCCCTCGGCTTATATTGTTTGTCAGAATATCTACACATGGCCTCTCTATCAGAGCAGTCTCAGGACTTGTAACCTGGTGTCCCAGGGTTCTTAAAGGGAGTGATCCAAGAGACAGGAAGAGGCTGCCAGGTTCCTAAGGCCTGGGCACAGACACCTGCAGAGCATCATTTCTGCTTTATTTTAAAGGTCATAGCAGTCACAGAGTTTGCCCAGGATCAAAAGTGGGACACAGCCTCCATCTCTCTGTGGGAGGTGAATGGAAGAATTTGTGGGCATCTTTATTCTGCCACAGGTGACATCAGGAAGGGCTGTGTAAGTCCTGTTAAGGCTTTTGATCTTTGTCTTACAAAAAATGAAAAGCCATTTAAGGGGGGCCCCTGGGTGGCTCAGTAGTTGAGCAACTGACTTTAGCTCAGGGCCTGATCCCAGGGTCCTGGGATCGAGTCCCACATCAGGTTCCCCACAAGGAGCCAGCTTCTCCCTCTGCCTATGTCTCTGACTCTTTCTCTGTGTCTCTTATGAATAAATAAATAAAAATTTTTTAAAGCCATTTAAGAGTTAAAGAGCTGAGGGGTGTGACATAACTGGACTTACTTTTTGAAAAGACCACTCCAACTGCAGTATGAGAATTAGAAAGAGGACATGAAAAATTGAATGGTCCTTGTTTAGTTCCTCTTTCTCTAGCCATATCATATTATTATTCAGATTTGTGTGAGGATTGCTATGATAGCTTGCCCAAAGGTGGTAACAGCAGAGATAAAAGAACTACAGATCCTTGAGATATTTGGATGTAAAATCAATAAGCTGATATTTCTTGAAGTCCATTTACAGGATAACTTTGTCTCCAATTAGTTGATAAAATTACTTATTGGGAATCTTTTTTTAATAGTATAATCTTGAAACCTAAATATTACTGAAACTTATGTATATTTGCTCCACATGTCAATGTTCACTAACCTCCATGAAGACCAGCCTCTGAGTAGAAATAGACAGTGATCAGTATAATGAAATCTGAGGATTCTGCTCAACAATATCCACAATTAAGACAAGATGTCTGAATTACATTTGCAGGGATTGATAAAAATTCTCTTTTTAGGAGCCTGGAAACACTTGGGAATAATCACTTATTCATTAGATAAATATTTGAGTATTTGCTCTATGCCAGGCACTGTTCTAGTCAAGGGAGTTAAAGCATCAAAGATCTCTGTTCTCATTCTGCTTCCATTATTTAATGAGGCAGACAGATATAAACAAGGAACTGAGTGATAAATCAATGACATAATCCCAAGTAGTGATAACCTCTTTAAAATAAATAAATGAGAGACGGTCTACAGAGTTATTACTGGGTCTACTCTAAATACAAGAATCAAGGAAGGGCTCTCTGAGGAAGTAACATCTGAAGTAAAATCTGAATGAAGAGAAAAGGGAGGCCTGAGTGGCTCAGTGGTTGAGCGACTGCCTTTGGCTCAGGTCATGATCCCGGGGTCTTAGGATTGAGTGCCACATCAGCCTCCCCACAGGGAGCCTACTTCTCCCTCTGCCTATGTCTCTGCCTCTCTCTCTCTCTGTCTCATGAATAAATAAATAAAATCTTTCTTAAAAATTTAATGAAGATAAAAGGCTAGGTGTAGGAAGATCCAGCAGGTCAGGCGAAAGCACTCAAGACTAAGGGAGCAGCAAGTGTACCAGCCAGGGGCAAAAGAAATTGGCATTGCAGGGCATGGGGAGAAGACCAAAGGGGCTAAGGCATCTTGAAAAAGGGAGAAAGTCAGGTGACATACAGTAGAAGAAATAACAAAATAAGCAGGAACAGATGACATAGGACCTTAACAGCTAGGGTTAAAAATTTTACTACTAATTCAACAATAATGAGATGTCACTGGAAAATTTTAGTGAGCCCTAGTCATTCACACTTTAGCATGGATTATTTTAACTTGACTCTCTTAATTATTTTAGATCATCTAAATTAATAATTAGGTGAGAGTGGTAGGAAAGAGGGTGGAATAATTTTGGAATTGGGAAACTGTCATAGAAAGCATACCCAGTTCGTGATTTGCTCTGACTTGCAGGAAGACAACACACATGGTCTGTATGAAATACCACAAGATGAGGAATTTTGTTACACTAAAGATATCAAGTTGAGGGAAGAACAGTTAGTTTTCTTTCCCTTTCTCTCTTTTTTAAATTTTATTTTCAAACTTCTCTGCAGACAATGAAACATTTAAAGGGAGGAGGGGGAGGAGTAGGATCCATTGTGTGTGTATATATATATATATATACATATATGTATGTGTTATGGCTTACCCTGAATTCCAGGCAATGTCAATGTCAGCCAATCACCAGATAATGTCTATTGTGTGTCCTGGAAGTCAACAGTGCTACGTGTAGCTTTTCAGCATCAACATCAACCATTTCTTAAATATTCAAATTTTTAAAAATATTCCATTCTACGATTTTTGTGTAATATTAAAATTAGCTAGCTAATTAGATTTAGCCAATTCTATATTTGCACTACAACATAGTTACTTTGCAATATCTTTATAAAGGTCTATTCTACTATAGGAAAAAGCCTGATTTGGGATTTAAAAAAAAAAAAGTCTATATGGAGTTGATGAATCACCAATGTTTTTATTAAAATAATGTTAATAATTAGAGCTCTAAAATCAGACTATTATTTGTTTTTTAACTTACCTTTTTCCCCTTGTTCAACAAATGTATTACTGGGCTCTGGTCCACCGCCACCCACAAATCCCATAAAAATTTGTATAGATTTTCTGGTTTTACCTGCAAAAGGCCTGATCAGAGCACCTTGATTAGAGCACAGTGTTGTCCTTTTTTTTTGAATGGCAATTGCTGACACCATGGTCATACACAAAAATAAATATGGCTGGAAAAAAATCAATATCAAGACCTGATTTCCGGTATAAGAATTCTATAGTTTAAAAAAAAGGCAGGATCAATGCTTCATAAGCCAGTGACTCATACCTCTTGGCATAAATGCACTTGGCAAGTCCATTTTAGGTTATGTTCCCAGTTGATTGTCAGCAACTGTTATTTCTAAGGTGATCTGTGTATAGTATATTTTTAAGTATGACAGTTTTAAGAGGTTTTGAAATTACTGGAAAAATAATTGCAAATGTTACTCTTACTTACATTTGCCTCATTCAGTCAAATTATAGCCCCTTTTGTAAATAGCTCAGAAAGTATTCTGAAGATCCAGATTTTCTTCTCTGGGCCTGATTGGAAAGAAACACCAGTGATGACAACCTCATGCTACACCTGATTCGTACCACCTTGCAAGAGAGAATTATATTAATTATATTTTGTTTTGTGAGCCCATTATCAAACACAGCCATTATTATAAAATAAAAGGTATAATTTATAATTAAATTTAAACAAAAGTAGTATACTTAAAACTCTTTCCTTCCTCCTCATTTGACTACAGTTTACCTTCCATACTCTTGAGTTTATTAACAACGAGTGTACTTGCCTGGCAAAAATACTCCCGAATGGTATTGCTATTTGCCCATCTCTTTTCAGCTTCACATTCGCTGACATCAGGCTGGTGGCTTGAAATAGGCCATGGTGGAAGTATTTACCTAGTGGCAAAGTGGAGTCTTAATTTAGTGAAAATAATTTATATGACAGTGTGAAAAACAGTTCAACAGTAGATCATGTAAGAGATGTAATGATAATAAATTTATTGGGGAAAGAGCAGATTGGGAAGAAACTCAATGCATGATTTTGTCAAATTGTGGTTGACTTGCTAGCTATGAATACAAGAGTTTGACCAATCTGAACAAAAGCATTGTGTGTGAATCAATTGGCTACAGGTAACTTGCAGTAGAGAGCACTGTATATTTTATTATTTTTAGATTATGTACCACATATCATTTATATCAGTAAAAATCATGAGAAACACACCTACATTTATATGCATACTTTTTGCCCTGGAGAGTCCCTTGTTAAACATCGACCAGACAGTACTGGTTCTGCAGGAAAGATGAAATTTGATAGGCCACTTAAAGGCAGCTTTCCAGAAAGTTGTAGTGGAGAGCAAGTTTGTCTCTTTGTTAACCTAATCTGTTAAAATCAGTGTGTGTTTACCACTCATACCAATTTGGCTTATCAATTTTGAAAAGGGTTTTGTTTCCATTTTTAATTGAAACTCATCTGGTTGGAAAGAGAACCAGAATGTCAACCACACTGAACTGTAAAAGAGACATTTTTGCTCAGCCTAAAGTATCATGGCTATCACATAGGGTTTAGGGAATGTTGTTTATTTATAACTATTGCCTACCAAAAAAATGATTTTTTAATCAAATCATTGGACCCACTCTAATTGATCGCAGATGAGTGTTTTCACCTTAAATTCACCAAAAAGGCACATGAACATCCAGTCAAAGACTACCGTCTACTTGCTTCGTGAACAATTTGACACGCCTGGAGAAACCTTTCACTGCCCTGCAGGGCATGGGGTCACTGAACAAATTCGGCCAGGGAATGGCCTGTGGCCCAACCCACCTCAGAGGAGGAAGTTGCCAAGTCACACCATGGTTTTTAACCACCTATTACATATTCCAACAGAAGCTCTGCCCCAACACGTATCAAATGATCTCTGTACCCAGCATTAAATAGAAAGTACTAGACTCTGGTGTCCTGTGTGGGAAGTTTCATCAATTCATTATCCAGCATGATTTATTTACAGAAATAGTCATTTGGACAAACTTGGCCTTTGTTTCACCCAAAAACGGGTCAGATCCCTTATTTGGTAAAAAACTTCCCCACATGGTTTTAGCAGGGGAAACAAAGACACCATGTAGGCTAACCAAGAGCTGAAAATTACTTTTGTCTTCAAAGTTGGTATTTGTTCAGTTAAATCCTCAAGGTGCCAGCAAAGACTCTGGATGCGAAGCATGTGTGTGTGTGTGTTGAGAAGACTAGAAAAGGTCATTTGGGTCCATTATATAACTGCCACTTTTTGTTTTTATTCAAGGTGTCATAAAACTGAGTTCTGCAGTTGAAGGTACGTTTTCACAACCACAAAATCAATACTGTTTTGCTTAAAGGTTGCCTAGCGTGCCTTTGTAGCCAGAAAGCATCTGCGGCAGCGGTGTGTAGTGCCTGTTCTGATCGCCAGCTGTCCCCATTCCATCTGTGTCTCTCGTCGTTCTGGTCGTTTTATGCTGTGAGTCTCAGGCCTGCGCCAGTGGCATCAGCGCTGACCCCAGTGAGCGGTCTTTCAGAGTGCGAACGTGTCTGTTTCTGTTCCCTGATGTGACTGCCTCAGATCCTGTGCTCTTTACAGATTCCCTCGTTCTCCAGCAGCCTTAGTTGAGGCTGGACATGGAGTCTGGCCAGGAACCTGCCCCCACTCACTCTGCCTTTGTTCAGCAGGGCCTCCTCTAGAGTGTGTTGGCCTCTTATCCCAACGTAGTGGACATGCTTGGCCAAGTACGTGGGCGTGGGGTTGAGAACACTAAGTGGTGAAGGCAATGATGGGCTGTAGACACAACTTTTCCCTGGGCAGTGTGATCCACCACATCCGGGAGGTACTGGGAAAACCAGCTTCCTTCAGGGTTGCTTGTATCATCCATCTCTAGAAAGTGGCAATCTCCTGGAGTCTTGCATCCGGGGAGCTAAGAAGAAAGGGAAGAGTGGTTTAAGGGAACACGAGGATTGGTGTAGAAGAGGACAGCAGTGTTTTGCTACCCCTCACAAATGTTAAAAATACCCCATCGCCTGAAATGATTAATTGATTATTGGTGTAAAAGTGATCTCCTGATAACTCGGAGAAGAACGTAGTCCGCAAGTAGCTAACGTGTAATTTCCCCTTCTTGTGAGTTTCTGTGTTTGTTTTGGGTATGCGTGTTCTCATTTATCGAGAGTCTGTCAGTCATGTGTTGGAGCTTCTTTCATCCCCACTTAATCAGGGGAGGCTCCTTGGAAGAGGTGGTGGGCTTGCAGGTGAGTTCTCACATTTAAAGAGAGATGTGGCTTGATGAATGGGCAATGCATGGAGGTGGGAAGTGCAAGAATGCCAGGGGGGCCGAAGTGGTGAGACCATCTGCTTGATCCAAGAAAAAGGATTGGATGGGCTGGGGTTTGAAGATGGGGAGATGACAGAGGAGCTCAGTCATGTAATCCACCGGCCCGGCAAACCCGAAGTGGGGAACTCTGTGCCTTATCACATTTTACAAAACAAAGTTGAAAAGGCAATATTTCTGACATGACATCACGGTGGAAAGCATGCCTCTCTTCTCAAGTAGAAGGAAAGCATGCCTTTGCTTCTCATGAAGAAGAGCATTGAGGACAAGGGAGGGTACCATGCAACTTTCAGGCCTCTCTGAGGCCAAGCGGAAGTCAAGTTTCCTCTGCGTGGTACCATGGAGTTTTATTGAGAGTCTATCCAAACCTCTCCAAGCCTAACAAAACGTAGGAGACACAGCACCAAAATTCAAGCAGGTCCATGAGAATGGCCTTGTCTGCAGAAACTCCCAGTGGCAACAGAGTGCTGAGTTTCAGTTAATTATCTGTAGAATTCCAGATAACAGTTGGTCCACCCTGGGCTGTTTTGATGTTTTATCAAGGAATGGCTTTGAAGTCAGAGCTTTACATTGCCTGTTTGGCTTAAGCACAGTATTCAGCTTGCAAAAAGATGGAAAAACAAAATAAATGTTTTAAAAGCCAGGAAGCCTTAAGAATGTTAACTAATTTAAAAACCCTTGTTCTGTTGGAACTTATGTTCTGTTCATCGTTTTGCCAGTAACTGCTGTCACTACTGGGTAGCATGACCCATCTGAACCCCCCAAAGAGGTTGGCGTTCTCCAGAGAATGAGTCAGGAAAAACAAGGGCAAAAAGCAGAATGACTGCTTGGGTTTTTTTCAGCAGCTTCCTTAACACCAGGCCTCTGTGAGCCCCAGGGGCTCTCAGGAAGTGCACTGGGGCAGCTGTGGGTATCAGAGGTGGGGCCCACTTCCACTGTGGCTTGAGCATCTTTGGGGCAGCTTCGTGGCTGAGCACTGTGGAAGCTTGAAGGCTTGGGAGCATGCTCTGTTGTAACTGTGTTAGAACACATGTGTGCAGGGGGCTGCCTGGAACGCAGTCTTTGGGTGGGGTGTGTGTGTGTGTGTGTGTGCTTAATGCATGCATTCTTGGTGCATCTAGAATGGGAAATTTTTGACCAGCATGCTCAGTGGAATGTGTGTGAGGCACTATCTCTTAATTCGAAATCAAAGCTCAGTAGTCCTTATGTATGCGTAGCTGATTACTGTACGTGGTGTTCTACATCTGCGGTATGAACTCAAGGCAGCTTCATCCAGCTGATCGTGTCAAGGAATATGTAAATCAGTGGAGGGGATCCACTGCCCGAAATGAAACCTACCTTTTCTTGAAAAATGACTCCATTCTGGATTATCATAGAACTCTAAAAATAGCATTAATATTTTAGGTGGGTTGTCTTTTCTCTTCTTTTTAAGGAAAAACAATTCTCAAAGTTGTAAGAGAAAATTCGACAAAGATTCCCGGTGCTACTTCCCACCAAGTATTTCTGGCATGCAATTTTCTTCTCTTTCTCTGAAGCAGGGGTGCCCCCTTCAGCATCCTGCAGCTTCATGTAAGCTTTTTAAATCAGCAGAAAGAAACAAAGCTATTTATATCACATGAATGGTAAGATTAAAAGTCAAATGTCCTTTCACGTTTTAAAGACTAAAAATTATGTTTTAAACAGTAATACACCTCAATGCTTTCATTATTATGCAATGAAGAAAAAATATTTGACCGGGGGAAAAGCTGTGAGAGAATAGTTGCAAAGTTTTATCGATGATACAGATGAATTCCAGACTCTAACTTTACATTGATAATCCCCCTGGGAGAAAGTCAGGGTAAGAGAAACCTCCAGAAGGAAACTGGGAGAAAGGGAAGGTGGGAGGTGGTTGGGGAGAAGGTGGTTGAGGTAAGGGAAGGAAAACTCTTTCAGCCAAGGGGAGCAAAACCATTTTGTACCAAGAATGCCATGATAGAATCTTCTAAATATTCCTCTTAAAAGGGATTTTCCCTCTTGAAATTGAAGCAGGAGTAGGGAGTCAGCACCTATTTCCACCAGTGGGGTCTGCACCGCCTCATCAAGGAGAAACCAGAATGCAGGTCACAAAGAGCTGAGTCATGCCTGGGTTAGACCTGCCCTGACATTCCATAGGCAGCTATTTCTTTCCAGAGAGGAAAGGTCCAGCCCCATCCAGCAGCTCCTTGTCCAACAGCTGCAGTGTGTTCAGACATGCAGCAAGGAAGCATTCAGGTGGAGGCATCCAGCCTGGAGGGACAAGATGAGCCACAGAGGCTGATTGATGACAGGCCTTGGTGACTGATAACCAGGGTGTGTTCCGTGACGAGAACCTGCCTCCAAAGTGATTTGTTTATACCTTAGAATTGGGTGAGAATCCAAAATACCAAAATAGCATCCAAGTCTTTGGAAAGCCTATACAAGGGAATGAAGTTTGGCTTTTTGGGAAAAATTCCATGTCTGATAGACCAGGTGATTATCCAAGCCCTTGCCCACAATCATCTTCTGTGTGGACGTGCTGCATGCAGGGCTTCAGTTAGCAGTGGAGGTGAAACTCGTGTTAATGGTTAAATCTCATATGTCTCTGTGACAAGCTTCCATTTTAGAAGCAAAAGCTCCTCTAGCCATGCGGAGCTTCTGTTTTCCTCTTTTCTTCTTGTCATTTCATTTAATTTAGGTATATTTTAAGTATCTTACTTCTCCGTGGTAATGGCTCATGAGCCACAATCCCCTTCGGAACAGGGGACTTAGGATTTTCATCACATCCAAGGTGGTGCTTTCTACAACCTCATAGCCTCTGACTCAGAAAATGAAATGACTTCTCAGGCATAGGAAAAAATAAGGAAAAGCTTTATTCAATCTTTGATCCTGTTTTCAAAATGCATGATACCCACAGCTTCATGTCTATATCGTAAATCAATAAAAATGGAGCTGCTCTTCTGATATGAAACTATGATCTGGCTTTACCTACATGTTGAATACTGAAATACTCCCATTCCTTTGCTTAAGAAATACTGTTTCCCATGATATGACATGCAGTGTATCTTAAAGTATCCTTGTCATCATCTGCTTGGGTTGCTGCAACAAATTATGGCAGGTTGGGTGGCTTACACAACAGGGATTTATTTCTAACCCTTAAGGAGGCTGAAAGTCCAGGATCAAGTCATTGGCAGATTTGGTGTCTGGTATGTCCCTCTTCTGCTGACTTTTCACTGT
The DNA here is from genome assembly GCF_053574225.1 of Canis aureus. Lineage (NCBI taxonomy): Eukaryota > Metazoa > Chordata > Mammalia > Carnivora > Canidae > Canis > Canis aureus. Next base: position 10,778,305 of record NC_135616.1, read on the forward strand.
GTCATCACAGGGTGGAAGGTTTGAGGGAGCACTCTGGGATCCCTTTTATAAGGGCCCTAATCCCATCGGTGAGGCTCCACTTTCTTGTCTTATTTGCCTCCCAAAGCCCACCACCCAATACCATCACTTTGGGGGTTAACGTTTCAACATGTGAATTTTAGGGGGACAAAAGATTCATATCATAGCAACCCCAAATGAATTAAACATTTAAAAAATATTCCAAATTTATTAATATCATTTCCTCCCCAGCTGAATTTTGTTCTTGTCATTGTGTCTATTTTTTGAGCAAAGCCCATATGTTCAGTTGTCAAGTTAGACTGTGGTAAATCCATTAACAAATAGATAACTGATGGACCTATTTCTAGTAATAAACTTAGAATGAGGTCTCAGTATTTTTACTGTAGGAAATGAAAACCACACATCTCTTCAGACCTTTATGTCAGATAGCCACAGAGATAGGGAAGGGCTGCCTGGGGAATGGACTTCCTCCTGGTTACTCCAGAGTGAAAGGCAAAAAGCCACGTGTCAGGAATCTAAAAATGGAATATTGAAGAAACCGAAATCAATACTCGACAGAGTTGTTTCTGCAAAGAAACCCAGGCCTCCTGCTTACAAAGCTAATTTGGAAACTGGATCATCCTACTGAGCAAATCAATGTCCTCTTCTCAAATGTATTTTGCAGAGTCTTATTGTACTTCGGGTGAAATTTTCCTGTTACATAGCAATGTCTCTTGGCAGGATGAGCATTAAGTCAAGAATTTACCAAATAGCTTCCAAAAACTAGGCTCCTCCTGAAATGGCAAAGATGGCCCAGTGTGACCCAGAAACTGGAAGTTGAGTCAAGGTATGCCTAGTTTCCAGTCTTACCCGGGTTACCCTCACTTCGGCGTTAATGCCGAACAAACACTGGCAGAAGTTCAGAGCTCTCTCACATTCATCCTTTTTTTTTTTCAAGTTTTTCTTTTTCCTCTTCTCTTCCCTCTCCCTCCTCCTCTACTCCAACTATATTTCTTTTTCTGCCTTGTGATAGAAAGTGAACAGGGTGCCCCGTCAGGAATAAAAAGCCAACCACTAACTGGATGGCCATTAACCACCATTTGCCTTGTTGTCCAATAAAATGGAGATCTCTATTTCTCAGGGCATCTATAAAGACCAAACAATACCATAAATGTAAAAGACTTAATATGGTGTACAGAATACAGTAGGTGCTCAATAAGCGCTTGTTCTCTACCTTTCCTCGTTCTCTGCAGTCTTCCCAAGCCTTCCTACAGCACCCCCTCTTCCTGGTGTCCAAAGATCTTACAAACAAATAATCACTTGTAGCCTACTGCTGGAAGTTAAGTTTGACTTGGGGCCAAGCCATAGACAACCAACCTAAGCCTTTGCTTTCCCACTTTGAGAGAACTCAGAGAGAAGCAGGTAAGAATAGGGTTCCCGATTATGTCAGCGGGAGCCATGACATCTCTGTGGAGAGAGAAGCTGCCTGAGTGAACGGTGCCAGGAGCCAACCCCAAAACAGGGAGGAGGGTTCTCATCAGATGGACTATCCCCTTATCTGCTCTTCTAGTCCTGAGGGGATGGGAAGAAAGGGAAGGCTTTCAGGCTGGTTCAACAAAATGTCAGACTAATTTCATCAATAGTATTTTCTTATGAAATAGTTTATAAATCTACAGTGTTCCTGAGTGTGACATTTGTCAACACTGATCAAGAACATTTACAAGAACATGGGAGTTTTAAGTAAGGAGGACTAAAGGGATTGCAACCACAGCTATCTGGAGAGCAGCCTTCTGTAAATCTTTGAACCTCTGTCACCAAAAACTAATAAAGTCTCTGCTGAATAACTGGCCTTGAGCAGCACCTAGCAACAAATTAGCATAACCCAGAAGACCACTTGCTTCCAAAGCACCATAACCTACCCCTCACCACCCTCTCTGGGGAAAGAAATAGAATTTTTTTTTAAGATTTTATTTATTTATTCATGAGAGATACACACAGAGAGAGGCAGAGACACAGGCAGAGGGGAAGCAGGCCCCAGGCAAGGAGCCCAATGTGGGACTCGATCCCAGATCCTGGGATCACTCCCTGAGCCAAAGGCAGATGCCCAACCGCTGAGCCACCCAGGCATCCCAGGAAATAGAAAGTTAGAGATCAAAAACAAGCTATATAGGTAAATCTACCAATTTTAGACAATTTTCTTTCTCTTTTTATTTTCAATGTCTATGTGTTTGCTTTAATTATTTTTAGCGACCCACTGGAAGTTGTCAATGTAAACAAAGCTCCTCCTATAGAAGAATAACTAACTCAACTAAACTATGTAAGAAAACAGCTTTTAGGGGGATCCTTGGTTGGCTCAGTGGTTTGGTGCCTGCCTTCGGCCCAGGGTGTGGTCCTAAAGTCTCGGAATCGAGTCCCACGTTGGGCTCCCTGCACAGAGCCTGCTTCTCTCTCTGCCTGTGTCTCTGCCTCTCTCTCTGTGTGTCTCTCATTAATAAATAAATAAAATCTTAAAAAAAAAAAAAAAGAAAACAGCTTTTAAGGACAGTGGTCTAATTAGCAGTCTTTGAAGCCAATTCAATAGTGATATCAGAGCCACTTCTAGTATTTCAATCCCAAATTTAGAAAATGGCTTTTACATTTTAAATCTGAAATTATATTCTAAACTTACTGCTAATTTTGAAACATGCCATAATTCAGACAACTGCTAAAATCACTGGACACTGAGGTTTGGAATTTGACCTTGGAAATCACACCCTCCTAAATTATCTTTCACACCCATTAAAATTAATTGTAAAATCAACTTGATGTTGATCCCTCATATATTTCGTATTTAACTAAAATGTTTACATGTCTAAATATCGCTGCATGTGCATATACAATTGCTCTGTGGAAGACATGAATGCTTTAAGTTGAAAGAGTACACACATGGCTTCTGTTTGGTTTTGCTGGCAAAAAAGCTGAAGTATTTTTACAATAATATGTCAATGAAATGCAAAATCAGATACCAGTCCCAATATTTATGGATCTGAAATGTTTTCGAGATGTGTATGGATGTTCAGGTCTTTTCTAGCTTTTAATCAACATATATGCTTAGGTGAACACAGAAAGCTACCGGATGTAGCTCTGCCAAGTATAGTGTTGTTGAATATATGCCCATCAGGAAACAGAGGCTAGTTTAATTTCCTTTCCAGTGTTGATTTTATAGATGGCCTCCTTAAATATAAACTCCTAACACTGAGTTTGGAACACTCTCTTTTGAAAGAAAGTATAGGATAGTAAAAAAAGACATTCCTAGTTTCAAACTTTGTAGCCATGATTTGATTTTATTTGGAGAGGGAGAGAGAGTAGAGGGAAGGCGCAGAGGAAAAGAGAAATAATCTTTCTTTTATTAAAAAGATTTTTTTTATTTATGTGAGACAGAGAGAGAGTATGAGCAGGAGGGAGGGGCAGAGGCAGAGGAAGAAGCCTACTCCCCACTGAGCAGGGAGCCCATCGTGGGACTCAATCCCGGGACTCTGAGATCATGACCCAAGCCGAAAGCTGGTGCTCAATTGATTGAGCCACCCAAGGCACCCCAGTCACCATGACTTCTTGATGTGATGTAATCAGAAGCGAGTGACTGTCTGAACCACACTTGTCTTATCTGTTAAATGGATTGAGAGCTACTTAGCACTCCAGTTGGTTAGAGGCTTAAATAAAATGAGACAATGTTGAAGTATATAGCAAAGTGTTTGGCCTATAGACACTCAATATATTTTAGGTGTTTATATTTTTTTGTTTTTACTTTTATGACATTCGCTCAAAACTCATAGAAGTTTTGGCTGGCTGAGTTGGTGGAACATGCAACTCTTGATCTTAGGGTTGTGAGTTCAAGCCCCACATTGGATGTAGATTACTTTTTAAAAATCATTATAAAAAAAAAAAAAAAACTCTTAGAGGTTGAACCGCTCGGTCAAAGGGTAAATGCATACATATTTGTACTAGATACTGTCACATACCCCTCCACAGGAGCTGTGCCTTCTTCACTCGACCAGCAATATATAAAAATATCTCCTGGGTATGCTTTTTAAGTCCTGTACAAAGAGCTAGACTATTGATATGAAGACAAGTAATAATACAAAGAGCTAACATTTGTTGAGCACTTTATAAACTATTCATAGTTATAGCAAGCAAAGAGAACACATACATTATTTCATTAAAACCTCACAATAGGGGATCCCTGGGTGGCTCAGCTATTTAGTACCTGCCCTCTGCCCAGGGAGTGATCCTGGAGTCCCAGGATCAGGTCCCACATTGGGCTCCCTGCATGGAGCCTGCTTCTCCCTCTGCCTGTGTCTCTGCCTCTCTCTCTCTGTGTGTCCCTCATGAATAAATAAATAAAATCTTTGAAAAGAAAAAAAAAAAAACAATAACTCAGTAACTACTTTTATTATCATCTGGTTTTATAAAGAAAGAAACTGAGGTATGGAGAAGTTACTAATTTGAGGTCATAGATTTTTCAAACCCAAGAATGACTAACAGTTGAACCCTTGAAGTCCTCTGCTACACAACCCTCCTTTTCTATGTGGCTGCATCTCCAGATAGGTTAAAAGTGATTTTATTTCAGTTTGTTATAAACTGTCCAAGGGAAATCACGCAAAGCGAAATCTCTAAGTTTACCTAAGGTACCGATTGCTTCCAGGCACAATCTCACAAGATTCAATGAGGGAGCAGCTGGTTAGTTTTTGTAAATAATTACAGTGAACATAACCCAGAATATGTGTCCATCAATGACAGACACTGGTTTGGCTGGTCCTATTTAAGAAGGGGATCTAGATGTCAATGGAGATGGCTCCCCAAAGACTCTGACCAGAAGGAACACCATGCTCCGGAGGTGAGGTTTGAGTTTCACCTCCATATTTAACCACTTGCCTTAGGCAAATCATTTCTCATCCTTCAGGGGTGTAATCAGGTGATTTAAAAACTTCATAGGAAAAAAAAAAAAAACTCATAGGACTAAGACTCAGCTTCTTTTAAAAAATACACCCTGTAGGGGGTGCTTGGCACGCTCAATCAGTAGAGTACATGACTCTTGATCTCAGGGTTGTGAATTCAATCCCCACTGTGGGTGTGGAGCCTACTTAAAAACATAATAAATCAAAAAACAAAACAAGAGAGATTGATGGGGCACCTGGGTGGCGCAGTCTGTTAGGCAGCCAACTCTTGGTTTTGGCTCAGGTCCTGATCTCAGACTGGTAAGATCAAGCCCCATGTCAGGCTCCATTCCCAGTGCAGTCTGCTTAAGATTCTCTCCTCCCATCCCCCAACCCTTCTAAAATAAATAAATAAGAAAATCCACTCTGTACATTTCAAAAACCTTACAGTGATCCCCATTCTTCTCAATGAGTTTTCTGTAAACATTTTGAAAGTGTTTTTATCTATAATTAAATTACATATGTAAAATTCATTTCATTTATGATTAGCTCTGATTCCTTAACAATCATACATATTTCAGAATTTCTCACAAAATGAAAAATACCTAATCCACAAAGTATTTTCAAACATAATTGAATTTTGTAATAGTAAGTGTAACAATTAGTAATGCTAACATAATGGTAGTTTAGAATAGCATTTCATTCCATTTTTATTAATTTTGATTTTGCAGTTTTTATTCATGGTTTAGTGCCAGTAACCCTTTTTTCAAGATTCAAATATTCTATATCATCTTGAAAATCTCATAAGCTGGGACCTGGCACCCACAGCACATTGGACCTAATAGTAGTACTTTATGTCCCTATGGGATTGCTGTCAGGTTAAGTGCAGTGAGAGACTGGAAGTACGGCTCATCTCTAGAGTGAAGTGTAAGTATTTGCTATCATGAATTTGTTGCTATGTGTAGAAAAACCAATCTACTATTGATACCATAGAGGACCAATATATAAAATTGCCCCTTGAACAATGTGGGGTTTTGGGCATGGACTTCCATATAGCCCAAAAACTGCATATAACTTTGACTCCCCCAAAACTTAACTGCTCATAGCTTACTGATGATTGGAAGTCTTACCAATAACATAAAGAGATAATTAATCCATATTTTGTATGTTATATATTATATACTATATTCTTACAATAAAATAAGCTAGAGAAAAAATATTAAGAAAATCATTAAGAGAAAATACATTTCCAGTATTGTAATATTTATCCAAAAAATCGTGTGCGGGGCACCTCGGTAGCTCAGTCGATTAAGCATACAACTCTTAATCTCAGCTCGGGTCTTGATCTTGGGGTCATGAGCTAAAGCCTCATGTTGGGCCCCATGCTGGACATGGAGCCTACTTAAAAAAAAAAAAAATCTGCCTATAAGTGAGTCTGTACAGTTCAAACCCTTGTTATTCAAGGTAATAATATACTGTATCTAGAGTCTGACTGCCTGGGTTTCAGTCCTGGCTCTCCTATTTACTAGCTGTGTGACTATAGGCAAGTTAACTAACTTCTTTGAGCTTCTCTTTCCTCACTTACAGTTGAGATGACAACAGTTAATATATAGCAAGTTGCATACACTCAATAAATGATGATCATACTAGTAACAGTAGTAGTAGGCCTATTAGGAAAAAGGAAGTTGAGAATGATTCCAGACATAGCATTTGCTACAAAGTAAAGGAAGCAGTGAGCAGAGGTTGCTCTGCTTTGAGGGGTACATGACTTGGCCCTCAGCTGGAAAGGCCTTTTCAATTTATACATCAGTATAGGAAGAACGCAAGCACAGGCGCCGGTTTGGCTTCCCTCAGTGCTGTGTCTTCCGTGTAGAATGTCACATGGGAACATGACTGAGTCTGATTAACCAACCTCTCTGTATGCTGGGTTCTCTTTAGTTTGGGAGCTTTGTCAGTTTCCATGACTTGTTCAACCAAGGATTCATTTCAGACCCCGGTCAAGGGGCCCACTGCTCTGTTTCTTGCCATGGCAAGTCCTAACTTTCCTGGTTACTTTGAAGTACTTTTGAAGATTGTATCCTATTATTGTATGTTGGAAAGAAATCTGGTTTTGATCATGGGAGTGGGCCATTTTGCATTGGTTGGCCCAGAAATCAAGGATTTCAGCAGAAGGCTTGGAGGAAGAGCCCCTTGGCTTTGAGAACAGGGCAGCATGGCTCTCAGCCCAGAGTAGGCCTTACACAAAACTTTAATTCCAAATTACTGCACTTCTTTCTCTATGCCTCTTTTTTTCAACAAATATTTAGTAAGCATATATTGCAACACAAAGACACTACTATCCTAAGAGCTATAGGGGATACAAAAAAGAAAAATCATCATGTAATCTATCTCATTAGGCTAATCAATTTAAAGGGCAACTCCATGAATAGCAATAGCGAAGGTACGTCAGATGGTATATTTTGTATCTTCTTCAAACTGATGCTTCATCATCACATGCATACAAGATTTAAGAGTGACCCTTGCCTGGGTCACTATGGTAGACACTATGCCAAGCTGACTGTTCAGCAAAGGGGCCATGTTTCCTGCGCAAAATTCTTGTCCTGTGATAGTCCATGACTTTGGGCTGTCTCCATAAAACAGCACATTCATGCTCTTCCTGTGCTTTTGTATGGGCCCTTCTGGACACAGATGAGAGTACCCAGGCCATGGACCACAGCTTATGGACTTCTCTACTTGTAACTCATGGCATTTGAAGGCTGTACTAGGAAACCAAAGGTACAGTATAGTATCAGTTTTTACATTCCTGTGGAGTTATTACTGAATATGGAGGTAAAATAGATCAAATGAATGAGACATTATACAACTATTGCTGCCTAGCTAATATCCACTTTGATACCCTAAACTGATGTGACAATTGTAGTATCTTGGCAAACTTTATGCTACAATGAGACTCGTTTAGAGCTGTTCTCTTAATATAGGAATCAGATACTGAGAGCATCAAGTACTGATGAAATAGTATGTTGGCTGATGTTAAAAATAGCAAATACACAATGCCTCAAGAGCTTGATATTACCCTTTAGATTTTCCCACTCCTAAAAATGTAAGACTAATAGAATAGTCACTATGATCTTATAAAGCATATTAACAAGATGACGTTCAGAGCAGAGAAATGCACATCATTGTGACTGAGAGAAGAGAACAAAAGTATGAGATCACAAGACAGAAAAGGAGGAAAAAGCTGTCTAGCAGAAAAACAAACAAAATGGATAGTGAAACACCAGTTGATTTGTGAGTCGAAAATACTTAAAACTGGCAGCACAACACAAGGATCAGATGGGTCAGTCTTTCTAACCATTGCAATTGGTTTTTACCACAACTCTATAATACATATTTTTTAATATTGATTTATTTTAGAGAGAAAAAGAGAAAGCAGGGGGAGAGGCAAAGGGAGGAAAGAGAGAATCCAAGCAGACTCCCTGCTAAGTGCAAAGCCCAATGTGGGCCTCAATTACATGACTCTGAGATCATGACCCAAGCTAAAATCCAGAGTCAGACACTCAATTGACTGAGCCACCCGGTGCCCAATATTAATATATTTTTTAAAGAACCAGAAAAACATTTTTAAAAAAGTAATTAAAATCATAGATAGGAGACAGTGGCCCCAGAAGATAAACATACCTCTACCCAAGAAAATAAACATATTTCTATAAGGCAGATAAGAGGAAAGACTCTGATGGAGAATTGTCCAGAGTCTGCAGCTTCTCCATTTTATATTACTGGAGTAGGGGGGTATCCCCAATGGCCATTAGGTAATCAGGCTGTTTCTGAGGTTCATTTTGTGATAGTCCAGTTTTGTTCTTAGGGAAACATCAGTCACCTTAAAAAGACATATGAATTGGTTTCAGATATGCAACGTATAATTGAAAAAAAAAATTGTATTGAGCCAGGCACTGTGGAGGTACTGGATTGATCAAGACACAGGGTGTGCTCTCTTGTGGAGAGACAAATCTATAATGATGGTGCAATGATGAAAAATAGAAGAGGCTCCTTCTAAAAGTTAAGAGAGGACAGGGACAGGGTAAATAATTCAGGAAGGTTTTACAGGAGGGATAACAACAGATATGAAATCTAAAAGATGAGTCTGAGTTTGCCAGGTAAAGAAAGAGAGGACAAAAAATAAAGGCAGAATGAACAGCATGTGCCAAGCTGCAGGCAGAAAAGTAAGAGAAAAGAGCAACAGATGTATGGGGAGAGAATAGTAGGAAACAGAAAGGAATGGATTAAGTTATAAAAAATCCAACACAGAGTTTGGACTTCATCCTTAGGAAGTAAGGAGCCATTGAAGATCTTTAAGCTGGTGAATGCAATGATCTTGTTTGTCTCTTCAAAAGATAATTCAGAAGACAGTGTAGAGAATGAATTAATAAGGGTTTTGACTGGAGGCAGAGAATCCTCTGATTGTTATGGAAGATCCTGTCAAGACTAGGGCAATCTGTGGGATAGAGGAGATTGGATTCATGAAACTGATGACTATTTAAACATGGATATAAAGGAGAAGAATGTGGGGCTGCAAATTGGATATTGCTAATTTCTTTATTTTTGAAAGTTAGAGTTAAATATAAAGCTGTTTGATTAAATAAGAAAGTTCAATTGAACATAAGAAAGTTGTCAGTAGGGGCACCTGGGTGGCTCAGTGGTTGAGCATCTGCCTTTGGCCCAGGGCATGATCCTGGGGTCCTGGGATGGAGTCCTACATCGGGCTCCTGGCAGGGAGACTGCCTTTCCCTCTACCTATGTCTCCGCCTCTCTCTCTCTCTCTCTCTCTCTCTCTCTCTGTGTGTGTGTGTGTGTGTGTGTGTCCCTCATGAATAAATAAAATCTTTTGAAAAAGAAAGTTGTCAGCAAATAACCAATTGCAAGATGTAGATGGTGGCCATCGGTCAAAGGGAATCCCCATTAAGATACATCCCAGGAAGCTTCTGGAATCCCTGGGAGGTTACCTCAGCCAATCATCTACCCTCTGTACAGGAGAGGCCACACTCATGCTCACATGTGAATGAAGGAGTTGGCTGCATCAGTGATACAAGTCTGAAAATTTTCAAGGAGATGGAGCCCCATTCATTGAAAAAAAATGGGACAACCAGACTCTAGACCAGTTTGTATATGAAACTTTCTGTGATCAACAGGCTAGGATAGTTAGAGTTTCTATTGTAGTAATTTCTGTGATTATTATACCCATTTCTTGACTTCATTATTTTTTTTAGAATATTTTTATTTATTTATTCATAAGAGACACACAGAGAGAGAGAGAGAGACAGAGACAGAGATATAGGCAGAGGGAGAAGCAGGCTCCATGCAGGGAGCCTGATGCGGGACTCGATCCTGCAACTCCAGGACTGCACCCAGAGACAAAGATAGATGCTCAACCGCTGAGACACCCAGGCATCCCTCATTCTTTCTTTCTTTTTTTTTTTTAAGACATTATTTATATATTTGAGAGAGAGAGAACACAAGCAGGGAGAGTGGCAGGGAGAGGAAGAAGCAGGCTCATCACTGAGCAGAAAGCCCAGTGGGGGCTCCATGCAGTGGCTCAATCCCAGGATCTCCTAGGATTATGACCTGAGTCTAAGGCAGAAATTTAATTGACTGAGCCATGCAGGTGCTCCTCTCAACTTCATTCTAAATCCCACTGTAACTGAAGCCAGAAAAAGTGTCTCTTCTAATATTACCCAAAATGCCTTATATCAGAAGATAAAGTCAGAAAATTTGGTCTACTTATAAAATAGGATATAATTACATTGAAATAGCAGGTGAAAAATTTAATCTCTGGTAAAAACTAGAAATATTTTATTCACCCCCCAATAAATCCATTGCTGCAAATATATGACAGATTGAGTCTCCTAGTATTTAAGACAAAGATCATCATGTAAGAACATGATAACTTTCTAATTAGCTCATGTCATGTACTTGACTCTGACAGCATAATTTGAGTTAACAATCCATGAAACATTTTGCATAAAAATAATAATCTATGTATTAGTAGGTCATGAAATAAGAGAATTAATGTAGAAATTCAAGCAATATTCTCAATATAATTTACATATGTCTAGATTTCATTCATATAATGCATTATATAAACAAGAAGCAAAAGCAAGATAATTGGACAATGATAGTCAAGTTAAAAAGGAAAAGTCTAAAAAAAAAAGAAAAGTCTAAAATGTCTAACCTTTTGGAAAACAAAGAAGCTAAAGGAGAAAAAAGTTTTCAATTAGAGGAAAGGATCTCATTTGGATAGTAAAAAATACATAATATGGGATTCTTTCTTTGGGGTAGATTATAGACTATAAACATTGTATTTTAGAAGAATGTTCATCTTTTTTAACTTAATTTGCCTTAATACATACAAGAAATACAAGTTTATGGTGGGAGGTCCAAATATTATTTGGTTTAAAGAAAAAAGTCTCCACAGCACTCATCTAGTCACAATGTCTTTTGCGTATCCCTGCAGATATTTTCTACACATGTACACAAATAGAATCATAATTACACAGTGTATACACAAAATCATTCTAATCTACAATTTGTTTTTTTTACTTGACATTGTATCTTTAGCATCTGTCTATATTAGTATACATAGAGTTACTTCCCCCCCCCCCCCTTTTTTTTTCCTTAAGTAAGCTCAATGCTCATCATGGGGCTTAAACTCACAACCCTGAGATCAAGAGTCACATGCTCTACCAATTGAGCCAGTCAGGCACCCTGAGTTATTTCCTTTTTAACACCTGCATAAGATTCTACTTTTATGGACTGCCATAGGTTATTTACTTTATTCTTTTATGGAAACTCAAGTAGTATTTAGTATTTTTATTTTCTTATAAGATTTTGTTAATCTATTCATGAGAGACACACAGAGAGAGGCAGAAACACAGGCAGAGGGAGAAGAAGGCTCCTCACAAGGAGCCCGATGTGGGACTTGATCCTGGGACCCCATGATCACACCCTGGGCTGAAGGCAGATGCCTAACTGCTGAGCCACCCGGGTGCCCCAAGTACTTAGTATTTTTAGAGCTGAAGTTCTTAATCTAGACCAATGAATGGCCTTTTTTTTTCTAGTGAGTAGACTTTAGAGGGTCCCTTTAACGCTCTAAACCCATATTTATATATGTGTACATGTGTGAATCATTTCTGAAGAAGAGCATCTATAACTTTTAACAGATTATCTAAAAAGTCAACGGCCTAAAATGTAAAAGAGCCCCTTCATTATAAAATTTGTAGAATTGCAACTTCAATGACGTTTTAGAAATCAGGATTGAATCATTATGGAATAGTGTTTCTAAACTTTTTGAAAATCCAAGTTTGATATACTTTATAGATACATATATCTGTATCTATAGATAGATATAGGTATAGATATAGATATATAGATATATACATAATCACCCTTAGCATAAATGGCCTCTTTCCACTCAGAAATTCTGATAAACTTCTCCAAGGGAAATACGCAAAGCATCTCCTTTTCTTTATTCCCCTTTGTCCCCCAAACCTCAGTCACAAGAAGAGTCATGGCACCTCCAGCCAAAAAGATTTGGCCAGGCTTTACTTTCAGTCACTGTAATATAAAACCAATAAATATTTCATTTTACAAATTTAAAATTATGTTTTCACAGGGCTTCACTTCTAGTAATATGGCAGGATGCATACATCTATAAGCATACATATATATCCTGCAAAACAAAGATCTAATGAGTTAATAAGGAGTTACTGGAAAGCAGGAAGTTAGAGAACAAAATAAAGGTGCTTCTGTACTGAGGGCATTTGCTGAATCAGGCTGATCCCACGTTTAGGTTTTGATAATATCCTAGAATAGGAAGTAGTAGGCAGATGTTAAAGCCCCAGTCTTCCCAAGGAGAGGTCTAATAAGAAAGCTATCCCAGGGGCAGCCCGGGTGGCACAGCGGTTTACCTGCCTTCGGCCAGGGGTGTGATCCTGGAGTCCGGGGATCGAGTCCCACGTCGGGCTCCCTGCATGGAGCCTGCTTCTCCCTCTGCCTGTGTCTCTGACTCTGTGTGTGTGTGTGTGTGTGTGTGTGTGTGTGTGTGATGAATGGATAAATAAAATCTTAAAAAAAAAAAAAAAGAAAGCTATCCCATAAAACTTGCACCCCTAAAAGATTACACTCTATAGGTAAGCATGAACCAGAAGGTAAGTCTATCACTGTGATCCACTTTCCCTCCCCCTTTCCCTCCCCTCACTCCAAACAAAACAAAGCAAAATAAAACACATACACAAAGAAAACTCCCATCCTGGTGCTAATGTAGGGGTGGGTAGCCATTCATGAGAAATTGTAACCATACATGGACTTCTTTCACATCCTAGATCCAAAGTTACATCAGCTGAGTGGTATAAAGGACCTCAAGCTATGAATATTTCCATATTTTTTAAAAGGACTATTTTATGAAAGGACACTCATTTTATTTTATGAAAGGAATATTTTTCTAGGCCACAAATAACTTTGCAAAATAATTTTGCAAGGAACATGATCTTCTTGCTTTCAAAAATAACTAAGCATAAGGAAGAAAGGCATCATGAAGGAGAACAATCACATCAATGATTAAGATGTTAAATCATTAGAATTAAATAGGCTTTTCCCTTCTAAGAAAGATTAATCTTAAAAAAAAAAAAAAGAAAGATTAATCTTAAAGTTTGCGGGATTCAGGTGTGACAACATAAATATAGTTATAATATGCCTATACAGGCTATGTGTAAATAAATAAAAGATAAACTTTAGAAGATCTACAGGGAATAAGAAATGAACAATGATTTGGAGATTTAAAAATGTAGTTACTCCTGGGGAAAGGAGAGGTGGTTCATAATGGGGAAAAAATGTAGAAGGGGCTGTGAGCTGGGTGTTTTAGGGTGCCAGTCACATTCCAAATCATGATCCCAGATGGTGCTTTGTAATTATTCTTTAAGAATATTATCTGGAGGGCACCTGGGTGGCTCAGTCAGTTAAACGTCTGCCTTGGGCTCAGGTCATGATCTCAGGGTCCTGGGATCTAGCCACTGCATCAGGCTCCCTGCTCAACAGAGAGGCTGTTTCTCCTTCTCCCTCTCCCTGCCACTCCCCCTGCTTGTGCTCTCTCTCATTCTCTCTGTCGAATAAATAAATAAAATCTTTAAAAAGAATATTACATAGAGAAAGAAAGAGCCCCTTGATAAATAATAAAAGAAATAGATTACTAGGCAAACTTGCTTTTTTTTTAAGATTTTTTAAATTTATATTTGAGGGAGTGTATGTGTGCACACAGGCAGGTGGGTGAAGCAGGGGGGGCTGGGGAGCAGAGAAGGAGGGAGAGGAAGAGGGTAGGGGTCCCAAGAAGACTGCATTGAGTACGGAGGTTGAGGTGGGACTTGGGGCTCAATCTCAAGACCCTGAGATCATGACCTGAGCCACAACCAAGAATTGGACACCCAACCAATTGAGCCACCCAAGCATCTCTATGCTTTTTTAAATTACAAAAACTACCCTCTGTCCTGTTTCCCCCTGAAGAGTTTTTATGTCCTCCTGTGGGAGAATCAGCTGGGTGATGTTTAGGGCTGTAGAGCACAGGGGAATGACTCCAGAGATAAGGTAGGAGGAACCACACATGCTCAGACAGCCCCTTCTAGCCCATGGATCTGTAATGCGAGAGAACATAGAAATAAACTAAAGAACATTCTGACTGAGCAAATCCACTCCAGCATTTTCGTGCTTGGGACCTGGTTCTTGTCTGAAGCCCTTCGACTTCTCCAGTCTATTCTTCCCAAGAGCATACATAACCTAAAGTATTAGTCATCACACACCAGAAATAATTGGTAAAAAAGTTACTAATGCCAATAAAATATTACGGCTATTTTTATAGAGCATGTAATTCTCTCAGAATTAAATGTCTAACAGCTTGAGATGGAATTCACATACCATAAAATTCATCCTTTTAAAGTATGTAATTAGAGGTTGGGTTTTTTTTTTGGTTTTTTTGTTTGTTTGTTTTTTGTTTGTTTGTTTGTTTTTTAGTATATTCACAGAGTTGTGTAAATATCACCCATAATTTAAGGTTGGAACATTTTCGTCACCCCAATGAGCCATTCTCCACTCCCTACCTACAAACTTTAGGCAACCACTAATCTACTTTTTGTCACTCAGAATTAAAATTTATGCTTCTGGTTTAACTGCCTTAAAGTAAACAAACTTTTTGGATCATGAATCCTTGAAGATGCTCCTGAAAATAATCGCTAATTCAGCCTCCCACTGTTTTGTTTGGGGCATCTGTGTGGTGTCACCTTGAGGAATATTACACATGCCAAGCAGCTTCATGGCAAATGCTTGACCTAAGGTGGTCTTTCCCCACCACCATGACTCACACAGGCCCAACACACACGCAGCCTTTAACTGAGTATGAGGACAGAAAAGGCCAACACAACAGCATATAGGTCTTGGCCACCAAAGCTAATAGGTGGAATATGTCCACTCCTAGATAACCTCATGAATAGCAGTAGGCTATTCCCAAGTCCCACCTGGCAGGCATGCAATCATTGGCATATAATGGGCTAGAGCTAGATTTCCATGAAGGAGGAAGTGAAGCGTGCTTGGGAGAGAAAATGAAGAACCATCTCCTTCAGGAAGCAGGCCAGTAATAACCATTGCCAAGAACCCTGGCTAGATGGAAGGAGAAGCTCTGTCTGTAAGCACCAGACAGATCCAAGGGCTCCTTGCTTTGGTTCTTCCCTTTTACACATTCTGTGTGTGTGGAGGGTAGACTCTCCTGCAAGTATCTGCAAAAGGCCATTATTTTGTCTTTGGCAATGAGAGAAGCATCTGGTGAAAGCTGCCTGGGTCTTTGTAGCCTATTTCTTGGAGTTTAGATTATTTTGCTCTTGAGGCACTGTCTTAGTCTTTGCAGGGGCTGCTAGAACAAAATAGCACAGTCTGGGCAGCTTACACAACAGACATTTGTTTCTCCCTGTTCTAGAGTCTAGAAAGTCCAAGGTCATTGCCAGCAGGGTCATCGCCTAGTGAGGGCTCACCTCTTGGGTTGCAAATACTAGCCTCTTTGCTGTGTCCTCACATGACCTTTATATGTGACAAGAGAGAGAACAAGAGAGAGACTGTTATCTCTTCTTATAAGGGCACTAATTCCATCATGAGGACCCTATCCTCATGACCTCATCTAAACCTAATCACCACCAAAAGGCCTCACCTCTAAATACCATCATTTTAGGGGCTAGAGCTTCAGCGTATGAATTTAGGAAGGACACAAACATTCAGGCCCTAGCAGACAGACACCCTTAGGTGCGGATGGCCTAAATCAGATATAATATTATGACCAACCCCTCCCTTGGGTTAAACAGGATAAATAAAATAAACTTGAATTAAAAGGGAGGATACTCTTCATCTGTTTGTTTCCCCTGTTCTTGTAATTAGTCTTTATCATGACCTTTGGGGACATCTTGAATCTTCAGAAATTAAACTGTTTCTGCTGAGGTAAAATAAATAGGCTTTCTCCTTCTAAGAAAGGTATATCTTAAAGCTGTTCCCCCTTGAAATTCCAGGGGCTCCCCGAGGCCCTCTCGTTTCCTGGAATGCTTTCACTCTGCTGCATGGGGTGGCCAAGGAAAAGCCCTGCAGCCCCCTCCTCAGTGGACTGGAACAACACGTCACCTAACACCAGGGGACAGATACCCAAAGTGATGCGCTCAGAGCCCCACGTGTGCTCCCTGGCACAGACGAGCACAGAGGGGCCTGTCACATACAGCAACAGCTCGCGCAGTGGCAGCGTGTCCGAGGCGCCCACTCACAGGGGACTGTTCACACTCGGGTCACCAGTGCCCATGGTCTCACGGAGAAAGGCTGACACGACCCGATCACGCACACAGACGTGGCCCGGGGCTCGTTTTCTGTGTCACGAGAAAGGAGGAGCAGAGGTGACAGGGGCAAAGTCCGGTTTCCCCTATGCGCTGGCATTTTATTAATCTCCTCTCAAAGGCTGTCACTCACCCAGGAAGGTGCTAAAGGGGCCTTCCTTCCGCTTCTGGAACAGCGGGATGTGGCAGCGGCCGTCTGGGTGCTCTGCAGGCCAGGCCCGGAGGAGGGGGAGCAATACCAGAGCCGCCTGGACAGGGGACAGGCCCGCCCGCCAGCCACCTCCTGGGCTGCTGCGAGGACTGCCGTCAGCTGGGAAGCACTAGGAGACTCCTCACCTTCCAGGTGACCTTCCCTGTTCACAGAGCCTTGAAGAACCTCAGAGAGAGGTGGTGTTCGCAGAGATAGAGAGAGCCTGAGCAGGGAGGAGAGGGAGAAGCAGGCGCCAGGCCAAGCCGGGAGCCCGATGTGGGGCTCGATCCCAGGACCCCGAGATCATGACCGGAGTTGAAGGCAGATGCTTAACCAACCGAGCCACCCAGGTGCCCCTTGTTAGCAGAACTTAAACGGGCGCAGTCTCTTTTAAGGATGAACTTGTGATTTGGATCCTTCATACGTGTGAAGCCTGGAAATAGACTAAATTCAGGGCTGGTGTAAATTTTTTTTTTAATTTTTATTTATTTATGATAGTTACAGAGAGAGAGAGAGAGAGAGAGAGAGGCAGAGACACAGGCAGAGGGAGAAGCAGGCTCCATGCACCGGGAGCCCGATGTGGGATTCGATCCCGGGTCTCCAGGACCAGGCCCTGGGCCAAAGGCAGGCGCCAAACCGCTGCGCCACCCAGGGATCCCGGGGCTGGTGTAAATTATAGCTATTTGTGGCAATTAACAACATCAACTACAATTGATGAGCATAAGTAGCAACAGTATGAAGCATTTACTTTGTTCTGGGCTCTGCCCTGGGATCTTCACATACATTATTTCAGGAAACTTCTCAACAGCTCTATCAGAGAAGTACTTGAGCACATTTGTTTATGGACTCAGAGAGATGAAGCCCCGAGGTCACCCAGCTAATAGGAGGCAGAGCTGGGACTGAATTCAGTGTCTGTGGGATTCCAAAACTTTAAGCTGTGGCCGGAAGGGACGGCCACTCAGGCTTTCAGAAGTGAGTACTTTTCCAGGCAGTCAGCTTGGGCTTGTCTGAGTGAGGAGTTGGTAGGAAATAGCCACCTCCTGTGCTGCCCCAGGCTGGGACAGGTACATGTGGCAGTGCAAGGCTCTCTCAGCACCATCTAGCCTTATTCTCGGTCACTCCCACAGGCACAGGCTGCGTGAAGGGGGGTGGGGACTTGTAGGGACGTGGAGACTGAACTCTGGGCTTCTCCTTCCCCCTGCAGAACCCATCTTGGGATTGGTAACTTTGCCCATCGTTCCCAGGTGCCAAGCCAAGCATAAATCATGAAATGACTAATGTAAGTGTAGATTCAATAGGAACACACCCACTTGGAGGGTCCCCAGGTATCCCTCACCCCTGAAGAACCAGTCCAGGTCACTTATTTTTGAAGCGAACCTTGGTGTGCTTTGGAGTCACCTGAAAAGCTCGTTAAACCACAGCTTGCACAGCAGCCCCCCACACTACCCCCGAGTTTCTCCATCAGTATGTGTGGGGTGCAGCCCAAGAGTTTGAGCCACAATTTCCAGGTGCCGCAGACACTGCAGGTTGGGAGACCACCCTTTCAGAACCACTATTTTAGGGGATGGAAGCCTTAGCTTTGTCTGTCATTTCCTGGTGGGGCCCTTACCGCCGCCTATTCAAATGTGGTAGCAGCTCTTCTCAAGGACTTCCATCCTCACCATCTACACTGATTTCCTGTGGCTGCTGGAAAAAGGTACCACAAACTTAGTGGCTTCAAACAACACCATTCATCTCACAGCTTGGAGGTCAGAAGTCTAAAATGGGTGGCCAGGGCTGCGCTCCATGGTGGAGACTTTAGGGGGGAATTCACCTCATTGCCTCTTCCTGCTTCTAGAGACTGTTTGGCCGCTTGTATCCCTGGCCTTGTGGCTGATCCATCTCTAAAGACAGCAGGACGTAGCATCTTAAAACCTCGCGCCTCACCCCCCTCCTCTCCCCCTTCCCTTCACCATTCCCTCCTCTGTTTCTTTCCACCATCACGTCTACTTCTCTGACTCTGACCCTCCTGCCTCCCTCTTACCAGGACCCTTGTGATTATATTGGGGCCATCTAGATAATCCAGGATAATCTTGCCATTTCAAGATCCTTAACTTAATCACATCTGCCAAGTCCCCGACTGCTGTGTAAGGTAACAGCACATTTGCAGATTTCAAAGATTCAGAATTTAGAGACCATTATTCTGTCCACCGCCCCACTCCCCCCACCACCTGTTTAAACAGCAGGTGTCCCTCCTATCCCATATTGTCCTTCCCACAAAAGAAAACCAAAATAGAATCGGGATTTGCATGATGCAATCCTTCTTGCTTTCCTGGTAATAAAGAAGAAGAGGGAAGGAGTTAGGAGTTAGTGAAGTGCCCATCCAGATGAGTCTATCAGATCGTGCCCCAAATACCAGTGAAGTCTCCCCCATACTTGCCAGACTTTCTAGCATCTGGAACCACAGTCCCTCTTCCTCTGAGCCAGGATCCTCCAGGGGCCCCACTGAGCTTGTTCACTCTGGGCTCAGTCACCAGCACCACCTTCCAGACCTACTAGCAGGCCGCTTGTGAAAGATGAAGAGGAACCGAATCAAAACGCTTTCTTGCCTTCTGAGTTTCATGATTATCACCTTCTGAATTTCTGGGCCGAGGTCCCAACCTCAAGGCTGTGAAATTTCTGTTGGTGGTGTATTAATTTGCTGAAGCTGCCACAACAAAGTACCACAGTGGGGGTGGCTTTAAACAACAGAAATGTGTTTTCTTAGTTCTAGAAGCTGGAAGTCCAAGGTCAAGGTGTTGGCATGACCTCATGCCTTCGTTGTAACTTAATCACACCTCTTTAAAGACCCTGTCTCCAAAAACAGTTGTTCTGATATACTGAGAGTTAAGGCTTCCACATGTGAATTTGGGGGTGGGAATGGGACACACGTTCAGCCCATGATAGTGGGCTGGGGCCCTCCCTGGGAGATCCCAGAAGGTTACTTCCATTCTGTCTTGCTGTACCAGGTGGGCTGGATAGAAGTAGGGGGAGTGCTGGGGAGAAGGTCAAGCTGTTGACTTTAAGAGTGTGCACCCTGGCCCAGAACTGCCTTTCGGTCTTCGATTAAGGATGAGAAACGCAGAGAAGGTCAAAGTAGCACCTGAAGGCTAAGTCTTAGGCTGTGTAAGCAAGCAGCAGCATTTAAGGCCCACCTTCCCCAGAGCCAATTCCCTGCAGAAGCTTTATTGCTTGATACATAATTTACGGCTAGGCACAGAAATTCCACCAAGTCCATATGCACCCTGGACGCAGAGGAAATCAAGGAGTAGACAGAGTGTGTTTGTGTTTGATGTTCTGGAAGGACTGTGTGACAGAAAGCGATTTCTTTTTTTTTTTTTTTTAAAGATTTATTTATTTATTTATTTATGATAGACATAGAGAGAGAGAGGCAGAGACACAGGAGGAGGGAGAAGCAGGCTCCATGCAGGGAGCCCGACGTGGGACTCGATCCCGGGACTCCAGGATCACGCCCTGGGCCAAAGGCAGGCGCTAAACCGCTGAGCCACCCAGGGATCCCCAGAGAGCGATTTCATTCTCGAAGCTTGGTTCTGAGGGAAGTCAAAGAGCCCACAGGTTGGAACAAACCAAACAGCCTTATCTTATTCTTGATTCCCGGGTTCCTCTGTTCAAAGCCATTTAGAGGCAGGATACTGTGAATTGTCCTTGTTAGAGTGTCATTGCAACATGTCCTGGGACATCCTGAGTTTATGACTGACAGGACTGGGAATCTCTGACATTCTTCCTTGACACACCTTTGCTGCTTGCTGCTCAGACTCACTAACCAACTTAGGCTTCACACACACACACACACACACACACACGCACACACACAGAAATAAGCCAATCTCGAAAGAGACAAATATTGTATGATTCCGCTTGCACAAGGGACATAGAGTGGCCAACTTCATACAGATAGAAAGGGCAGTGGCAATTGCCAGTGGCTGGGGGAGTTGTTTTTGTGGGTAGTTTTGGTTTTGGGAGATGAAGAGTTTTGGAGCCTGGCAGCACGACAACGTGAATGTACTTATGAACTGTACACTTAAAAATAGTGAACATGGTAAATTTTTTGTGATATATATTTCAGCATAACTTTTTTTTCTTTCTTCCCAAAAAAGGCTGCTGGAAGCAATCACATAATAGAAAAAACACATGGCTGGGGTCAGGCCAACACAGGTTAACCCCATATCTGCCACTCATTAGATTAGAGGCAATTTTCTGTTTATTTCCATGTCACAAATCACCCCAAAACTTAGGACCTTAAAACAACAGCAATCATCTTGTTATTCCTCAGTTTCTATGGGCCAGGAATTTGGGGAGATCTTTTGCTGCATAGTTCTGGCTCAAGGGCTTTCCGGGGCTTGCAGTCTGGTGGGGAGCATCGCTCTCTCTTATAATAGCCTCACGGCTTCCCCATGAGATCTTTCCACATGGCTGATGTGGGCTTCCTTACAGATGGCGACTTCAGGACAACTGAAGTGCTCCTGTGGTGGCTCAGAGCTTCAGGCAGGCAGCTGCCCAGGGAGTGGAGTAGAAATTGCATCACCTTTTCTGATCTAGCATCAGAGGTCAGTGTCACTTCCTTCAGCCTCCCTTGATCACAAGCAAATCGTACACCCCTCAGATTCAAAGGGAGAGGAACTCTCAACAGGAAATGTTAAAGTTCCAGAACAGGGGTTCGCCAGCTATGTCCTCAGACCAAATCTGGCTCACCTCTCCCAGACAGCCATGCCCGCTCATTTGCATGTTGTCTGGATTTGCCTCAATGGCAGAGTTAAGTGTTTGGGACCAGAGACTGCATTGTCCACACAACTTAAAATATTTATGGCTCTTGATAGAAAAGCTTCCTAGGGCAGCCCGGGTGGCTCAGTGGTTTAGCACTGCCTTCAGTCCAGGGCCTGGTCCTGGAGACCCAGGATCAAGTCCCATGTTGGGCTCCCTGCCTGGAACCTGCTTCTCCCTCTGCCTTGTGTCTCTGCCTCTCTCTCTCTCTCTCTCTTTCTGTGTGTGTGTCTCTTATGAATAAATAAACAAAATCTTTAAAAAAAAAAAAAAAAAAAAGCTTCCTGGCCTGGTCTAGAAGAAGGTGTCAGATGGAAAATAGGTTGCATCCACCTCTGGCAGGTTACTAACCTCTCTGAACTTCACCTCCCTCTCCAAGTCTGTAAAATGGAATGAAGATCATATGTAAAAAGTACTTAGCACAATTCCATGCCTACACAGGTGAAGTATAAAATGTAGTTCTTCCCTTTCCAGGCTTTATTATGATTAGGGAGCCACAGAATGGTGTTTGCCGTCACTGTGGGCCTATTAGCAGTATTGGAAATTCCCAATTTTAGGCACTTCTTGGAATTAAGGCAGACTTTACAGAGAACCTCTTTTAAAATACATTTTTATTACTCTGGAGGAAAAATGTTTGCAAGAATTCTTCTAAAAGTGCAATGCATTCATTTATCGGACTAGCGAGAGTTTTTACCCTTCAAGGAGCCAGTACCTAAGGGAATGAAAGAAATCTGGGAAATTTCGAATTGAGTGAGTGGGGAAGAGCAAGGTAGCCACAGACCTCCCTTTGCCTATGGAGAGAAAGACTCAGGAAATTTTACCTACTTTACATTTGTGCTCAAAGCTGCCTCTGTCTCAGACAAAGCAAAGAAAAATGTTTTCTTGGCCTCCCCTTATCCATCACCTCCTTTTCCTATTGCTCAGACTAGTTAGCTCCATTCCGACTCCCTCCCACCTGCCAAGGTCTCCCTGTCTCATCACTTGGCTATTTTCAAGGCCAATTCCTCAGCAACTCCCTGAAAGATGATCTGCACCTGACACAGCTCTGTTCCTTGTGCCATATTCACAAAGGGGCATCCTGGATCCTATTAATTAGGTGCTTCTGGACTCTATCTCTTTAGAAGCACATTTCTTTTTTTTTTTTTTTTTTTAGAAGCACATTTCTATTCAAGAAAATAGAGACCCCTCAACTAGCACTTACTACGGTAACATTAGACCTGCCAGTCCCAACTTTTCTACTCCTTTATTCAAAACCACCAGTTATCAACTCTATTTATGCAGTATTTGAAAAATTATTTTCTATCTCCTCTCCAAGTTTTGTTTGATTCCCATCACTTTTAAAATCCACTTAGCTTCACTTGAAGCAATGTTGGAAGAACCGTTCGTTTTTCATGCAGCTATTTGTTGCCATGTTATTTTTATATCAAATATTATAAGTGTTTTGGGGTGGATGGGAGGGAAAGTATGCAATTTGATGATTAGAGACCATTCCCTTTGGCCCTATTAATTTTTACAGCATTTTTCCCCTCCTAATTACCTAAATTTTGCAACTTCATGCAAATTTTATAAAATTATCCCCAGAGTCCCAACTCAACATCAGCCAAAGGTCAACTCAATTTATGCTGCTTTAAAGAAGAATTGGGGTTTGGAAAAATTACTCATCTGGCTCCCAAAAAAGTATCAATTGTTACTACTACTGCTGTTTTTCCTACTATAACATCTGCAGAGCACTTTGCAATTTACAAAGAGCTTTCATCCTTGCTGCCTCTTTCATGTTCATTATAACAACTATCTTACAGTAATGGTCCCATCCTACAGATCATTATAAAATGAAACAGAATGCACTCTTCAGTTTGTTATAAAATGAATATTTACGTGCATTGCCCTCGATCATAGACCTACCTATTTACCGACCCAGAGTTCCATAGACTTTTGCTTCATCCAGGCATTCTATTCATTTATAAATTCATACCACCTTGTTTTTTTTTTAAAGATTTATTTATTAATTTTAGAGAGAGTGGCAGTGGGGGGAAAGAGAGAGAGAGGAGAGACTTAAGAAGACTGCACTGAGCACGGAGGAGCCCAACACAGGCCTCTGTTCCATGACTCTGAGATCATGACCTGAGCTAAAACCAAGAGTCAGTCACTCAGGCACCCTATAAATCCATACTTTTTAAGTGCCCTGGGCACAGGGCCCTCTCAACCAACACTGTTCCTTTTACTCCTTTCTCCAGAATACCAACCTCTTTTTTCTCAAGAAAGGTTAGGTTGATTTTTTTTTTTAAGATATTTATTTATTTATTTGTTTGTTTGTTTGTTTGTTTGTTTGTTTGTTTATATAACAGACAGAGAACACTTGGGGAAGGGGCAGAGGGAGAGGGACAAGCAGACTCCCCCCTGAGCAAGGAGCCTGACACAGGGCTCTATCCCAGGACCCTGAGATCATCACCTGTGTCAAAGTCAGATGCTTAATTGACTGAGCCACCCAAGTGCCCTGGATTGGTTGATTTTATACCCAAAACTTATAAAATAGAATGCTACCCACATCTCACATAAGTTCAAATTTTAATCTAATCTCTCTTATGTTAGCAATAGAAAAAGGGACTAAATGACACACATTGAGATATCTTCAGTAGAAAATTTTGGTTTTGTTTATTTTGTCCTTGGGAAATAACAAAAATGAAAATATGTCTGAGATGGTCCATGTTTCAGAAGTACTTTTATAAATGAAACTATGAATTTAAAGGTCACATGAAATCAGAAGTTTGAGGACATCTCAGACAGGAGCCCTGCTAGTGAATATACTGAACAACAGAGTTTTAGCCTAACGTTCAATTTTGTCTCATCACATACCATCTACCTGGCACTAGACAAGATAACTGAGACATCTGGTTGCTATGGAGGTGGGATGACATAATCTCACCAGCCTTGCATGCTTCGGAGTGGGCCCTTTGCACAGGCTGCACCTGGCTTAGTAGCTGCTAAGACAAAATGAAGGGATTTCTCTTCTGAAATTGTTGACATTATTGTTGCTGTTACTGTACACGATGTATTCAGCACTTACTATGGGTCAGTTAACATGGCGAGCATTTCTCATATATTACTTCATTTTATCCTCCCACCAACCCCCTAAGGAAGGTATTCTAATCCTCATTTTATACAATAAGAAACTGATATTCAAAGAGAATAAGTAATCTTCCCTAGGTAACACACTTTTAAATCAAGGTCTGCCTCTAAAACTTACATTTTGAAACATCATGCAATATTATTTGCTAGGCATGGAAAGCAAAGCAGTTGTTGTTTAATAGATTTCCAGTAATTTACGTGGATAATTTTAGAGCTGGTATCCTACCTTGTTACTATGGTAAACTAAGGAAATCTAGCTGACAGGCCTTCAGCAGAGCTTGGAGAGGGTCTGCAACTTTAAATTCTCAAGTACTTGAGCTTACAGTAAGCAGGTCCCTCCCGCCCTGTCTGGCTGGAAATTATGTGTTGACTATGAAGGCAAAGGGAAACATACTTGCAAGGGCTTTGGTTTTTGTCTTGTTTTTGTCTTTTCTGGACTCTAGAGTCTGAAATAGTTTTAATCAACCGATACGGATCTATCCTGCAAGACATCAGAAATTCATAGCAATTTCTACTTCTTCCACAGTTCAAGGCAGCAGAGGCTGGAGCTAGTCACACTGTGTGATTTGAATGAGTGGCGGAGGGTGGAGGGACGCAGGCCCTCTGGAGACAGCTGCAGCTGGAGGCTGCAGAGGTGCCAGGATGGGGTACAATGACACGAGACTGGTAAGGACTCACCTGAAGAGCAGAACGGGTCAGTGATAACTTCCCACCCTTGGAACGTGTTTCTAGCTTATGAAAGATGCATCACCTTCGTGGTCAATTACATTTTTTCTGTGCATCTCCTATTCGTAGGTGGCTACTGGGCTGTGATGGGAGAGCTTGAAACTGGGGCAGTGAAGGAAGGCTCTTTAAAGAGAGAATTTATGAGTTGAGACCAGAGTGATAAGATGAAGTTTTAATATTACCCACCAGGGAGAGGCATCTGAAAATGTGTGCTCATGCACGTAACATTTGTGCCGGATTCTTCAGGCTATGGATGTGTGGAAACACAAACATATGAAAAGTATAGGATTTCCCCCTCAGGAAGTTAAGTCTTCAGGATGGTTTTTGTTATATTTGAATTCTGTTGTATCAAATAATGTAAGAAGGAGAAGTAAAGGAAAAGAGCGTACTTCCTCTGTGTCAGATACAAGTACCACGCTGTGTTAATTTACCTGTATTAATTTTCTCATTCATCTCATTACACTGAGATCATCAATGTCATTACCCTAACTCAGCAGATAAAAAAAACAGGGGTTAAAAGAGTTGAATCATAGGAGGTCGTGTAGCCTATAGTTGGCAGGTCAGGATTTGCACCAGGTCTGGCTAACTTTGAAGAACTACCTTTCCTAGTCACCATACTACTGCAGATGGAAGTTGGGCCACCAAGACTAAGAATCTTTCTGAAATAGAAATATTTTGGTCTGATGATATCTTGTGTAATAGAATTTGTCACGTAGAATTATTTAATCCAACAAGTAAACAGAGGAGTAAACAAAGATCTACTTGATCACTAATTTTCCTCTGCTTTCATCCAAAACCTTTGGAGTAGTACTGTACCAAGCAAAGTGTGATGAGGGGTTTTTTTTGTTTGTTTGTTTCTTGGGTTTTTTTGTTTGTTTTTGTTTTTGAGAGAGAGAGAGAACAGGGGTAGGGACAGAGAGAGAGAGGGAGGGAGAAAGAGAATCCTAGGCAGGCTCCATACCACAGAGCCCAATGCAAGGCTCAATCTCATGACCCTGAGATCATGACCTGAGCTGTAATCAAGACTCAGATGCTTAACCAACTGAGCCACCCAGGTGCCCCCGTTTTGAGTTTTATAATAAAGATATGTTAGGAGGTACTAATGGAATACAAATGAAGTGAATCTTGATGAATGAACGGAAGTGCTAAAGCAAGAAGGACAGCATATATAAATTCATTTGCATAGGTCCAAGCCAAATAAATAAGCAAATAAAATTTTAGAAATAAAATCAAGGTGACTTAGATGAGAAAGGCATCGTTTTGTCAAATAATAGCAAATCTAGAGGTAAGGCAGCCAATGAATATATCCAAACCAGCTTCCTGACATCTTCCCACCCATCATCCACAGTGTGGGTTTGTCTGTATGGGCAGATGCCCTTTGGGTTCCCCCAGAAAGGCAGCCACAGCTCAGGGTATCTTGCTGATGACAATATCCAGAGGAAGAAAAGGGATGTCCCTGACTTGGGTGGCTTTAACTAGGGAGGTAAACCTTCCCAGAATCACTCCCATCAGACTAGGCTTCAATGAAGACTCAGCCTCCAAATCTGAGGGGCTGACCTTCCCAAAAAGTCATGGCTGCTTGGAAAAGTTAACAGCACTGAGGTCCTGTTGGCAAGGAGGGTGGTGATGAGAAAGCAAACAGCAATGTGTGCCCCAGGCATAAAGACATGTAAAAAGATGGCATTCTGGAAATGGTAAGTTGTTAGGTGTGAAAACATCAGGAGTTCTATGCCAGTGTTGGGTGGTATCTTATGGATCAGTGTTCCTTAAGCTCTTAAAGACAGTGAAATATCAAACGATATTAAGAGGTTTTCATTATTTCCTTAAATGTGGGATTCATATAAAATTTTCGTCAAAACCAAATGGTTAAAAAAATACACAATATAGATGGTGAGAATGAAATTTTCAAATTTTAGTCAGGCGTCACACCAGTGATGACATAATAGTGTATCTAATTGGTATTCTGATAATATGTTTTTGTATTCTGATATGTACATGTTTTTAACGATTACAACAGTAAGGATTCTTTTAATTGGAAAATTTAGAGAAGCTCAAAGAATAAAGTAAAAATCATCCATAAGCTCATCACTTGGCTATAACTACTTGATGTCAGAGTACATATAGTTTTGTACAGAATTACAATAGTGACTTATTTTCCTTGTTAGACTGCACTTTAACGTCAATTTCTTCTTTTTTTTTTTTTCAATTTCTTCTTATCATAATTTTCTGTCAAATTTTCTGCCAAACAAAGGCAAGCTACTGCTGGTCAGTTTTTTTTTTTTTAAGTTTTTTAAAAATATATTTTATTTATTTATTCATGAGAGACATAGGCAGAGACACAGGCAGAGGGAGGAGCAGGCTCCCTGCAACGAGCCCGATGCAGGACTCAATCCTGGATCCTGGGATCATGCCCTGGGTCAAAGGCAGACGTTCAATCATTGAGCCACTCAGGCATCCCAACTGCTGGTCAGTTTAAAGAAAGAAGCAACACACTGGCTTACAAATTGTAGAATTTAAAAGTTGCTGGTGGGATGTCTGGGTGCCTCAGCGGTTGAGCGGCTGCCTTTGACTCGGGGTGTGATCCCGGGGTGCCAGGATCGAGTCCCACACTGGGCTCCCTCCGTGGAGCCTGCATCTCCCCTGCCTGTGCCTCTGCCTCTCTCTCTGTGTCTCTCATGAATAAATAAATAAAATCTTAAAAAATAAATAAATAAAAGTTGCTGGTTTTGTTTCTTTTTTTTTCTCTAAGGAGGTGAATTTCTGTTGACTTTCTACTTAATGGAGCAAGTTCTCTAAATCCAGATTCCATAACATAAGTAAGGCAAGCAGCAAAGAAGCAGGACTTCTTTTAGTATGGGGGAGGGTTTGCAAGAACTGGAGCCACATCTCTTCCCAGCAAGATGCACTTTCACCTGGAGAGTGGTTATGAGTCAAGGCGGCAGGGCCCCAGCACTAAGAAAGGGATAAGGATGTGCTTGTTCGAATCTTCAGGATGGTGGAGTCTGTCCCATGTGCTTTTGTGGAATGACCACTACAAGGGGTCAGGATGTGCAGATATCTTTAATTTTTCATTTCCGGTATAAAAAGGAAATCTGAACATCTCTCCATATAATAGCAAACAAAAGCAAGACTGTTCTCTTAAATGGTACGCAAGAATCCATTAGGGAGGTGGTGGTTTTATTTTGTTTCTTAAGTCCCCTTTTTCTTTCTAAGGAACTCAATGCTTTTAATAACTAAGAGTAAAAGTGGTCAGGACAATATAGAGTTCCAAGGCCCTTTTGCAAAGTGAGCAGGAACTGAGTTATTCAGAATCTCCAAAGCCCTAGACTTTATGCGAGACTTGTCTCCTGTGGGGAGACCTGTCAGCTGGAGGGTGACAGGTTCTGTTCAGTATCTTCAACCTTTGCTCTAAGCATCTACAGTAGTGCGGAAGCAAGGATAAGACAGACCCAGTGAGACCAATTAGAAAAGTATTTCTCAAAACATCTTGGCAAAGAAAATTCATTTTTACCTGTTGCCCAGAACGTACACAGATCCACACACAAACTGAAACAAGTTTCACGAAACAGTACTTACTTTTTCCTTTGTTTGATGCAACCTCACATTTTGGTCTACTTCATGTTTTTTTAAATCTACTTCATTTTTTTAAAGGGTGAAACTGCATGACCCACCTCAATTGATTTCATGACCCCTGAATAAGTCACAACTGGTAGTTAGAGAAACTGTGAGTTAGGAAGTTGCTGTGATCCCCCAGAGGGGAGGTAATAGGATCTAGGAAAGCAGAAAGCTGGCTTGTAGGAGGTAGGATTCCAGGCGGATTTAAGAGAGGAGAGAGGACTCAAAAGGAATTAGATAATGCCCAGTTTTGGCTTGAGCTCTGGGTAGATAAAGGAATCACTTGCAGAGATGGGTAACGTTAACTGCAAGACATATTATGAGGGTCAAGATAAGAAGCATTTGAGAAATGCCCCTTTTTGGGGTAAACACAAATGTATCCCTGAATTGGGGGCATAGCGAAGAAAACCTATCTAAGGACCACATAACATAACTCCAGAGAGTGTTCAACTTCTACTAAAAGAGGAAGCAAAATGGGGCAATGGAAAAAAAAGGAAATCATTAATGGGGAGGAGTGGGCTCTGAGCCTGGAAATTCTACTTGGAAAGGACAGTCCGGCTCTAATTCCCAGGGAAACAGCCCAGATCAAAGACTCACCTGGTGCTCTGCTATTGGTGCTATCAGGGCTTTTGTAAGGCTGAGAATAGGGTAAGTGTAGCCTATGGCTTTTCACTTAGCAAGCCCGTTGGCAGGAGTTCGCTTCTTAACGCACAGAGTTGGCATCAAATTTAAAATTTCCCATCACCAGTTCAGAAACTTAACAGGCATTTCTTAGGCACTTCTTATAAAAATGGAAATCCATTAACTTTATTCTTCATGCACGCTCTCTGACAGCACCGGGTCAAAGGGACTTTTTTCCTTCCTCTTTTCATAGCTTCCACAGTGGCAATCCTTCTCCTTCTAAATCTTTTCTTTTACAAAACAATGGGGAGTGGTGGTCGCCTGTTGCTAGTTGAAGATTTCGAACAATAGGTGTTTCTGAGCCGGGTTTATTGAAATGGTCTTGTCTGTGTCCTGGGGGAGATTGTAAATGAGATGTCAACAGGAGCTCTTTTGTGCGGGTGGCATTCAGCCCGAAAGAGGAATTTCCTTACTGTGCTAGTATTTAAAGTAGATTTGTTGCTGCTTTGGCTGAAACTTTTTATCCAACTGCCTGGGCTAACAGCACTGAATGAGTCACTCGTTGGGATTGTGACTTCCTTCCCTCCTTAGCAAAGCACTGACTCAGTCATTTGCATTCAGAAAGGAAGACTCCTAAGAAGATTTCTTGGGTTTTCATCAGCTTGAGCCTCTTTCCTAGACCATCACGTGGACCTGAGCTGTCAGCAATCCTGTCACCCCCGGGAGAGGGCGGCCTGGCCGGGCTGTTTTTCTCCCTCCCGGGAAAACTCCCGGCCGTTTGGCCTGCGTGCTTTTACAATCCAAGAGACACAAACTGTTTCCTGCCTTAAGCCCTTTCCTTTCTCCCTCCCTCCCATTTTTTTGAGTAAATGGCAAGCAATTTCAGTTTACCATAATTACCACGGAGGTTGGCCTCACTCCACCCTTAGAAGATAAGGCCACTGTCTTATTACCTCTCGGCCAGGTGCCTGAGGGGGACAAGACGAGGCGACGGGG
Source organism: Canis aureus (assembly GCF_053574225.1). Classification (NCBI taxonomy): domain Eukaryota; kingdom Metazoa; phylum Chordata; class Mammalia; order Carnivora; family Canidae; genus Canis; species Canis aureus. The sequence continues at coordinate 10,809,189 of NC_135616.1, forward strand.
AACGGGCTGGATCTTGAGCAGGGGCCATCCAAGTGCTCCCCCCTTCTCTGTGTTCCATTTCCTTGCTCTTTAGCGGTAGTTAATTAATTAATTTATTTTTTTTAATTTTTATTATTATGATAGTCACACACACAGAGAGGCAGAGATACAGGCAGAGGGAGAAGCAGGCTCCATGCACCGGGAGCCCGACGTGGGATTCGATCCCGGGTCTCCAGGATCGCGTCCTGGGCCAAAGGCAGGCGCCAAACCGCTGCCAAAGGCAGGCGCCAGGGATCCCCTATCGGTAGTTAATTTTGATCCAAACGCCACTGGTTTCCTCTAGCCTTTCGGCAGGCCTGCACCTCGGCACTTCGGCCGCCGCGCTGCTACCGTAATGACCAACGGTGTGAATGACAAAGCCCTGGCCCCAAGCACGCAACACACAGCCGCCTCGGACATCCTCTGGCTCGGTGGGTTTGCAGTGGGCATGGTCACTTTTTCGAAGGGTTGAGACTTGATCGAATCTTTCACCCGTGACGGTAGAAATCCAAAATAATCAAATCACTTGCCTCTACCTCCTCTGGTTCTTTTTGTAAAGGGAGACCGTTACCCACCCACGTCAGGAGGTTGGTGGTGTAGTGCTTGTTTTATTTATTTATTTATTTATTTATTTATTTATTTATTTATTTATTTATTTAATTTATTTATTCATTTATTCATTTATTCATTTATTTATTTTATTCATAGAGACAGAGAGAGAGAGAGAGAGGCAGAGACACAGGCAGAGGGAGAAGCAGGCATCATACAGAGAGCCTGATGTGGGACTCGATCCAGGGTCTCCAGGATCAGGCCCTAGGCTGCAGGCGGTGCTAAACCGCTGCACCACTGGGGCTGCCCTAGTGCTTGTTTTAGACACTAAAAATCTCTAGTGCTTCATCTATATGCATGTCTGCTGTTCATAATGTGTCTACCCACCCCTCGGTTTATGCTTTAATTCGAGCTCTCACATGGATTATCTCTGTGATCTCTCGGGTTGGAAACGCAGTCTAAAAATATGCATCTTGAAAATTATTTTCAAACTGTGTGCGCTAGGTAGCACTTCGGGGACTGGAGAGTGCCTTTGCAGACGAACTTTTAGGTGAGTGTCCTAAGCGGCATCTACTTGGCAGGGTGCCCAGCCTGGACCTAGGGCAGGGCCACCCTCCCGTGAATACAAAAATTATGGTGGGTCAAGGAGAAGAGCGCTGGTTTTATTTATTTTAAAATAAATAATGACTTATTTATTGGGAAATGCCTATTGCCTGAGGGCAGGGGGGTGAGAATGAAAAAAAGAACGAAGGAAAAGATGAGTGAAGACCCATCCACGCAACCTTGCAAATACAAGGTGTTTGTCTTCAAGAACACATCCTGCAGTTTACGTAGACGTTATTCTGCCCTGTGGGAAAAGGTTACTTGAAAGCCCCTACTAGCACCCCCATTGCCATTTTCACAAAAATCAAAACCAGATGTTTCTGAATACAGCGTGTGAACCTGGTGAACAGGGCAGTCCGGATGGCTCAGCTGTTTAGCGCCGCCTGCGGCCCGGGGCGCGATCCTGGAGACCTGGGATCGAGCCTGCTTCTCCCTCTGCCTGTGTCTCTGCCTCTCCCTCTCTCTCTCTTTGTGTCTCTCATGAGTAAATGAATAAAATCTTTAAAAGAAAAAACCGGTGAACACCCAGAAACTCCAACACGGTCAAGGCAAGAGAGACGACATCAGGAGTCTTATCAAACCTGATCTGGGATTTCTCTTTCCCCTAAACATATGGAAACCTTGCCCACCTGCAACGCAGAGCCCGCCCCCACCCCTCACCAGCCACCCACCATCCTCCTCTGGGCTCCAGGCAGCACCCCCCACCCATGCCTCTGAAGGAGGACGTCCCCAGCTGGAGCCTTACTGCTCTGAGGCTTCTGAAGGAGCAGGTAAACGTCATTCCTTCATCTGCAAGTCTGAAAGCCACCAGCCAAAACCTGACCTTGGAACTACCTGCAGGGTCCTGTTCTACCTCTTTCTGTGGACAAAGAGGTTAGGTGAGTCCGGGATTCAGAGGTGCCACCCTAGACCCCCCTGGGTGTGTCGGGTGTATGCACCTTCCACCATCCAAAAAAAGCTCTGAATTCCAAACATTCAACCAAAAGAGTCACATAAGAGCTTCCAGATGCAGACGATGTTCTCATGAGGGTCCAAAGGAGAATCTTCAGGACAAAACTAGGAGGCAGCTCTTTCAAATCGAAGTACGGAGGCTGAGATGGGAAGAACTCTGGCTCTGGCCAGACCCCCCCCCCCCCCCCCCCGCCACCGCCCAGAGCCCCCGGAGAGCGTGGGCAGCCCGCACTCTGCAGCCCCCTTGTCCCTTGCGGAACCAGGATCCCAGGCGCGGCGTCTGGCTCTCATGGCGAACCAGCAGGACACTAGACACAGGTGGAAAAAGTGATGCCAGCTTTAGCGCGAGCCTTGTCAGTGTCCTAGGTTATTTTTATTTAATTTTTTTACCTAAGGACAAAACCCAACTGTAAAGTAGAATGTGTAATGCAATCTTTAAGGGGCCCTTTCCATACCAACCGTAAAGGCTGACTGGAGGGCCAAAGTCCTGTTTGGAGCATGGCATGGGCCGAGAGCTCCGGGGACACCTGGACAGTCCCTCTCTGCCTCTATGTCCTCCTCTGTCCAGGCAGTTGGGTAAGGAGCTGTCATTTGTAAGCACTGGCTCAGCTCCTTGAGACTCAGCAGCAGGCTGGTATCCTTCCTGGGCCGAGTGGGCTGACCGAAACAGTTCTACAGACTAACCCAGACAGTTTTCCTGTTTTTCCTTTGAAAAGGGGGGTTTCAGAGAGGAAGAGGAATGGAGTGGGATGAATAATGAACTGCCTAACTCCACACACCAGGGTGTCCTATGGCCTCCCACGTGCCCTGCTCTGCAGACCCGGGTAATCACTCCTCATCATGCTGAAACCAACAGGAAGGAATGGTGGATGCATTTTCTTTCTTTTATGCTTCCCCACATATCCTGTTTTCCCAAGTTTGGGGATTTGAGCTTGCCTTGTGCAAAACCTTCTGCTCCAGGCCAAGCCCTCCCTGCACACCCTCCATCCACAAGGCAGCAGAAGCAGGCGACTTTGATAGGGCCGCCCTGTTTCCAAAGCCCAGAGAGCTTGACAGGCAGTAGGGGTTACTGACAGAGCCAGCTGGAAGTTTCCGTTAGGACTTAGCCAGACGAGACTGGTGACATACGCAGTTTTGTGCACAGGTCACTGTCTACACGGCCAACTCACTTTCTTAAGGGGGACAAGTTGGCAGCATGTGTCTGATGCCTCACTGCTCCTAACTACTGTTAGCTACTCCCATACAGACCCGGGGTTAGGTGGGCTTGAGTTCTTTTTTTTTTTTTTTTTTTTTTAAGATTTTATTTACTTATTCATGAGAGACACAGAGAGAGGCAGAGACACAGGCAGAGGGAGAAGCAAGCTCCTCAAAGGGAGCCTGATGTGGGACTCAATCCCAGGACCCCGGAATCACACGCTGAGCCAAAGGCGGATGCTCAACCACTGAACCACCCACGTGTCCCAGGTGGGCTTGAGTTCTACTTTACCAGTCCCAAAATGACACGACAGGAGAGTCCTGTTTGTTTGTGTGATTCCATTACAGACTTTTCCTTGTATCCCAGGCTCCAGGTCCCATTGTGCAGGTGATATTAATTCTCATGAAATAAGACCAAGAGGTAAAGAAAGTTCTGGGCTCGCAGATATCCATCTTGTGCAAGCAGAGAATAGCAGGATAATAAGAGGGCAAAGAAAGGAAACTGCACGGGGAAAAAACAGCATCACAGGCCTCTCACACAGCCATCTGCTGAGGTTCATGGGTAAAGCCAGAGGATGGAGGAAGTTTGGTGAATAATCCATAGGACCAACTGCTTTCAGCTGATACTAGGTCGGGCTTTTGCCTACTAGCTCGTGGTGAAAGTTGGCCAGTCGCAATTGCACTCGGCCAGCCCTCAGCCAATGCCAAAGAGAAGTGGGCGTCGGTGACAGGAGATTCAACTGTAAGACCCAAGGTCACCCAGAATGGCTGCTGAGTAGTCATTTCACTTCCGCCCCAGTGACTTCCCTATCCTGATTAGTGGTCCTTTTTTCCTTTTTCTCCAGGAAGTGCCTTTTCATCCCTGTTCATTCCTTCAGGTAACAAGTACTTTACTACAGTCCTACCATGTGCCATGCGTGTTTCAAGCACTGTGGTCACCATGAAAAAAAACGGACAACAGTGCCTGACCTGGTGGTTCTTACATTCTTAACTAAATTCCTTTCTCAGAATTCCTAGTCAGGAAAAAAAAAAAAAAAAAAAATCACCTACAGAGACTATAGGAAAGTATCACTGTGAAGTGACCTCTGACAAGAAATCAAAGCTTGATGAAAAGCTTAAAAAAAAAAAAAATCCTTCCCTGCTCCTGGCACCATCCCTACCCCCAGTCCTTGTAGGCATGTTGTTCTTTGGCAAGACCCAGTCTGCACTAACCTGAGGGGTTGGTAGACCAACTGCCCAAACAGGAAACCTTATATAATTCGGTAACCCTGACCTTGGGCCCTGAATCTTCCCCTCCTGTAAACAATCCATTCAATCCAGGAAAACCTGCAGACCGGCTGGGACAAATTTTGAAAAACACACACAAAGTTACAAACATTGAAAAAAATCCCTAAGTCCTAGAGGAAGTGATATATCTGACTCAATGGTAGAAATCACTTCATAAAGTGATGGAACAAATGGAAACTTAATCCTAACAGATGAAACTGCCAGGGCAGTCACTTCTGTACATGGATGACTCAACAGCACCTGTTGGAAAGACCAGGAAAATGAGCCGTGAAATTCTGATCACATTCCCTTCTGGAAGCAATGGCCCTGCCTTGCAAATTAGTAAGCCCAGTGTTCTCAACATCCTAGTTCTTAAGAAGGAAGGCTATGACTCACCGTGGCTACTGGTCAAATGATTCTTACTCAGAGCCGTGGGCTTTTAATCTTTAGTATTAAATGGTCTAAGCAAATACTAGCCAAATGTCTGTCTACTTCAAGATGTTCCTTTGAAATGATTGATTTCAGGCAACAACTGGTTTTCCATATGGTAACCCTCAATTTCTAATATTATTTAACTTGCTGCCAAACTTCATTAAAAGTCCACATTAGAAGTTTTAGACTAAAGTCCCTTGGACCTGGGCCTTCTAAAATGACTTTCCTCCAAACATCATTGAACTTCCTTTAATTTAGTTAATTAATGGAACTTTCTGAAGAGCACAGTTACTTTGATCTAAACCTCTTGCTTGGTTTCCAGTTAACATTTCCAGAGAGGGAGAAAGAACGGATGCCCTCACAACTGGCTGGAGCTATCAGCAGCTCGCAACTGTAGCCATTCCTCCAAATCAAGAAACACCAGAAGGGAGAGTACCTGAGAGAAAGAAGACTGGTTAAAAACAGTGCCCTTGGCATTTCTGTGGGTGTTTGCCCCACACGGAGATAAAAGAGCTAAACTGGTACTGCAAGCCCTGCTTTCTGGGAAGCTGGGCCTGCAGTCTGGAAATCCTAAATAATCCTTGCAAGTAGACTAACTGGAAACCAGAGATGTGAATTAGAAATGCCTCCGCCCCAGAGAAAGGTTTCTGCATACAACTCACGTAAAAAAGATAAAAATGGAAAATGGAAAAAGTCTCACCCAGCAGGAGTGCTCAGTTTCTTGGCTCTTAATCCTTGCTGCCATCCACCTAACCAAACGGGCGGCAGCAGTTCTTGCTTTAGGGTAAAATTCTTGTTGCGGTGAGAGTTTAAAAGCAGGGCATTCTGAATGTTGACTAACACTCCCGGTGTTTCTTTCCGGAAGACAAAGCCTAGCAAAGACGTCCACCACCACCACCCCCACCTCCACCCCCCGCATAGCCTGACTTGACTTACCTTGGAGCTAGGCCGCGGATTTGCAGGTACCTCGGTGCTGTTCCGAGTTTAGCCACAAGGTGGCACCCGAGAGCAGGGCTGCCGGCAGCGCTACCTTTTTCGCAGCTCCTTGGCCCCGGGCGTGGGGGGGGGGGGGGCGGGGCGGGGTATGGAGGTGCTGGGAGGGGAGCTGCAGTTGGCTTTAAAAAAAAAAAAAAATCCACTTGTCCTCTGAAGTCATGCCACTTGCCACTTTCTAAAGCAAAGGTTGCCACGTTACCTGTTGCCAGGTTCCTGGGAGTGCTTGGGGGAAAATGTGGGCGAGAAAGGTACAGCACAAAGTCCTCCAGCTTGGTGCCTTTCAAGCTCTTTGGACGGGGCTGGCGCTGACATTTGCAGCGCAGCTGCCGCGCATCGCCCGAGCATTGTTCGGTCGTGGTGCTAACAGAGGAGTGGCTGCCTGTTACATCATTTCCAGGCATGAAGTGCCTGGGGCTCTTCCCCACCCCTCCCCACCCACCCCCCCTTTTAATGACTAACTCCGCGCCCTCCTTCCCGGGAGGTCGGGACAGTGCAGGCTCTGTGCGCCGCGGCCTCACCTCGGGAAGCCCAAGGATTGTAGCAACGTGTTAGAACAACTTGGGTGCCTCTTAGAAAAGAAGAGGGGGGGAGGGGGGAGCTGTGACCGAAACAAACCTTTCCATTCTTCCCGGGGAGAACAATGTGCTGCTTGAGGAGCAGCGGCGCGGCGGGGCGAGCTCTGCCCCCCGCGGGAGCCGCCTGCGATCAGGCGCGGATCTCCCAGCCAGACAAGCCGAGGCTTGGGGCGCGCGTCTGGCGTTGGAAGCGTCTGGAACACCGGCAGCTCCCAGCTGGCAAGTCTTACGACCGGGGAGTCAGGAGCGCGCCCCTCCCTCGGTCCACACAAGCGCGCTGTTCTCTGCTTGGACCCAGAAAACCTTCCCGAGGCCCTGCGGTTTCCGTGCAGGACGGTTGGCGGGACCCGCTCCCGGGCCCCCCCATCCCCCCGCCCCGGGCCAACCCCCTCCCCGGGGGACCCAGGCCTCCCCCGCGCCGCGCTCTGGGTGGCCCGGAGACGCTCAGCTGTAAATATTTTGAAACGACGGAGCGATTTTTCCATGTCTATATTTTGTTTTGGGGAGTTCCTCCTCTTTTTTTTTCCTTGGGGGGGTGGGGGGGGACAGTATTTTCATCTTGCCAGAAGGAGCACAGGCGCAGCAGAGCGGCTGGAGGGGCTGGGGAGGGGGATCTTCAGCAGGTTGCACGCCCAGCGCGGAGCCCGACTCTTGCAACACTTTTTTTTTTTTTTTTAAGATTTTATTTATTTATTCACGATAGAGAGAGAGAGAGGCAGAGACACAGGCAGAGGGAGGAGCAGGCTCCATGCAGGGAGCCCGACGTGGGACTCGATCCCGGGGGCTCTAGGATCACACCTTGGGCCAAAGGCAGGCGCTAAACCGCTGAGCCACCCAGGGATCCCACACTTTTTTTTTTTTTTTAAAGATTTTATTTATTCATGAGACACACAGAGAGAGAGAGAGGCAGAGACACAGGCAGACGGAGAAGCAGGCTCCATGTAGGGAGCCCGATGCGGGGGCTCGATCCCGGGCCTCCAGGGTCACGCCCTGGGCCGAAGGCGGACACTCAGCCGCGGAGCCACCCCGGGATCCCGCAGCGCTTTGAACCGTGCGGCTGGTGCACCCCTCGCTGGCCACCCCAGATGTGTTCGGTCTCCATGCCTTTGACAGGTTCCGGCAGGGTGCCAAGCACAGCAATGGGGAGCGTTAGGGGGCATTTTCTCACGAGAAGCATGATAGACTGTACTGGACAAGGCGTTTAATCGAAGTTTTGTTGGGCAGCTGGTTGCAGGCGGTTTGGGGGAAGGAAGAGAACTGGGAACGAGGCCTCCTCCGACTTAGGCAGACTCCACTACTTAGTAGCTGTGTAAGATAAAGACCTCAGTTACCTGCTCTGAGCCTCTCTGTCTTACCATCAAACAAATGGGGGTGGCAAGAGCTTCCTCTGTCATGACATCATGTCTATTAAATACTTAGCACAGTGTGTTATGGAGCAAGGATTCACCCTGGTGATTTGGTTCACCTCAGGGCAGGTCAAGAGCCTGAACTAAAGGGGCACCGGGCTGGCTCAGCTGGTGAAGCACAGGAGTCGCCATCCCTGGGGACTGTGAATTCAATTCAAGCCTCATGGTGGATGTAGAGCTTAAAAAAAAAAAAAAAGAGTCTGGACTAATGTTCCATCTTATCATTGTTTTCACCTGGGTTTGTGCCTTTCACTGTGAAGGACTCAATCCAGAAGGCTGGTTTGTCTGGCACTTGGTGGGAGAGGAGCCCCGCCTGTGTGGCATGCCACCCCCGGGAGCCTGACCTCCAGTTGGTTGCCAGTTCGGCACGCCTGGGCCTCCTTGATGCGAAGCAGCAGCAGCAAATTTCTCTTATTAGCAGCTTTACCCTCGCCTGTGCCAGAACGCATTCCCAGGATGCCAGAACATTGGTCATTGCTACCAAACATCCTTGTTGGTAATGCTCCCTAACGGCTTCTCTTGGCTTCCTTCTTCAGCTTTTTCACATCACTCTCAATGGGTCTCTACTTCTCAATTTTTTTCTACCTTTTATTCATATTCATAAAACCACAGGAGCTTCAGTTTGAAAGAAATCTTGTCACCTACGGCAGGCTCCTCTCACATGGTGGTACAATCTTAATAACTGCCCAGCCAAAAGATGAGCTGGTCTGTGCTTCACATGTCCAGAGACCAAAAGATCACTACCCAGCAAGGGCCCCATATTCCACCTTTGGACAACTGACTACTAGAGAACTATTCTTCCTACCTTTGTGATTTCCCACGGGGCCTTATACAGAACTAGTCCATGCCAACGTTGAGGCAAGAGCCTTCAAAATCATTGGAAATTCTTCCGCCTTCTCTTGCAAACTAAACATCCCCTCTCCTTAATCCACTCCTCTTAAGAGATGGTTTTTCTTTCCTCGGAGCACTTTGCAATTTCCCCTTAAAGAGAAGAGCCCGGAATGAAATGCAGCACCACAATCCTCCCCTTGTTCTAGACATCACATTTGTACTCCTGCACACCCTCTTAGAAATAGGCAGCTTACCTGATGTTAAAACCACAATCTTGTATTTGTGCAGCAGTCCCTTTATGTCCTACATCCTTCCCCATTTCCTTTTTTCCTTTGGCCTCTTCACATCATTTTGCTTTCTAAAATAGCCTGTAGTTTCAAGTTACTTCCCTAATATGTTCTTAATCCTACATGCACTACCTCCATCCTGTCCACTGGATTTGCAAATGTTTCCTGTAAGTGCTTCTCAAACTCTCTCTGGTGATAGACTAGTTTGTTTGTTTGGTGTCTGATTGTTGCAGATTGGCATTTTGATAAAAAAATGCAATAAAAGAATCACTAGATAAAGGAAAAGTTTAAAATAGGGCACCCCAAAACAAGCCCCAGTCTTCTTTGTTGTTAGATTTGACCAATAAACAGTCTTTAGAATCGTTGTAAAAGTTTCTAAAAGTTCACTCTCAATTTTCTCGGTGTATGTCACTCTACACTCATCAAATACTTTGTGAATGGGCACCAGTCTGTGGACCACACTTTGAACAGTGCCACTCTATGGGTACAGGTGTGCTGGAAATGCTTAACAACTGGCTCTCTGAGGCAGGGGTAGTATTTCCCAATTTCCATTATGTAAACATTCACACCAAGGTCAGTTTCAAGCTATCGATGAAATGTCACTAAACAGAGACTTGGGAAGAGATTTGCACAATTACCTGGCAAACTGAGAAGAGCCAGTTCCAGCACCCCACTGGTAACCCCATTTGATGAAAGAAGATTAAAAAAATCTTCTTTTGAGGGCTCGTTAAATTATTGTTGGCTGGACCAAATCACCCAAATCAGGAGACCTTTGTCCTCAACAGAAACTAGACAGCGGGTTGAGGTGGGCCTTCTCTTTCTGGTGGTCTTCAGCTGGGTCAGAGCAGACCATCTGATCCAACTCTGCAAATCCAAGATCACTTTGACCATCACTCCTGTGTAGAAGGCCCGCAGCTACTAAACACAGATCAAATCACAGCTTGCTTTGTGGTTAATCAAGTCTTAGGATAACTTGTTTACATCAAAAAGGTGTCGTTTGACTACTGTACAACTCTATGTATATGTATATTTTGGAATTCTTTTGTTGTCCTTTTGTGGTTTTAATCTATGCTTCTTATGGGTTTGTCATTGTATCTGAAAGAGTTTCTAAAATTCAGTAACAAGGAAGTGCTAAATAATTCCTCAGTGTAGCTTTATAGTATGTGACACAATAGTTTAACCAGTCAGAAGGTTGTTGTTGTTTTTTTTTAAAGATTTTATTCACTTATTTATTTGAGAGACAGAGTGTGGGCTAGCATGTGCAAGGGGAGAAGTAGAGGGCGAGGGAGAAGCAGACTCCACTCTGAGCTCAGAGCCTCTGGTGGGGCTCCATCTCACGACCATGAAATCAGGACCCAAGCCGAAATCAATAGTCAGATGCTCAACTGAGACTGAGCCACCCAGGCATCCCAGTCAGAATGTATTATTGAGAAGATCTAAAACATGGGCTTGAACCTACATCTGTTTTGTGGCCGTCTGACACATGTGTGCTCTTGATCACAGAGGATAACCAGAATGATAAGAAAGCCTAGTGGTTTTTTTTTTTTTCTTTTTTTTCAGAAAACCTTCACCACTACAGAAAAAAATAATTCCTGGCACAGGCCTTCCTGAGGCTTTCAACACCAGCATTATCTTTCCATTCAAATAGAGACAATATTGAATAGTCAGCTAGACGCTGAAATAGGATAAGAATCTGTTCTCTCTCTCTCTTTTTTTTTTTACTTCTCCTTCTTTTCCTCTTCCTCCTCCCCAACCCCTCCCCCTCCCCCTTCTTCAGTAATTTCTTAACTCAATGTAAAAACCAGTCTCTGCTGTCTATGCTCTGCAGTGTCCTCTGAATGGAAGTGAGGTCATCAAAATCTGTAACTACACTCGTGCTGATCGTCCTTATAAATAGGAGTCCTTTCACCAACTTTGAGCTGGGGTAATAAATCATCAGGATCCAAATAAGAAAGAAAATCAGTTTATTTGAAATGAACAAATAAATATATCAGGCAAAGGAAAGCAATAACAATGGTTAAAGTACAATATCTTTTCTTTTTCATGTTCCAGTTGAATAAAAGGAGCACTTGCATTTTCTTTTTGAGCACTTACATTTTTTAATCACAACTTTAATCAATGTTACTCTTAGATAAGAGAAGTATTTCATTTATGGCATATACGCCACTTGTCTTCTCTTTCTGTCTTGACCAAACAAGATTTATTTACTTGTGTTTCATCTTCTTGAACCCCACTCTACTGCACCCCTCCTGGCACTCAGACTCCAGTGGATTCTAAATTATTCATGGTGCTGAATCATGAGAGTAGAATTAGAAATATATCTATATATCTATATATATAGATATATATATATCTTAGGAGAGAATATATATATATCTTAGGAGAATATATATATATATCTTAAGAGAATATATATATATATATATATATATATATATATATATATATCTTAGGAGAGAAGAAAGGATTCAGAGCCTAGCCTGTAAAACCAGTTAAGAGTGACGCTGGGAAAAATTGGGGATTTGGTTGTATGAGTTTCTGGAGCAGCCTTGAATTGCAAAAGAATTGGGGCATGAGAAGGAAGGGGATTATGGGAAGTGTAAGTTGTGTCTTGGATCTCCTTTCTTCTCTGACAGGGGGCATTCTTAAAGATTGGAATTCCTTTTAAATTTCTGTTTGAAAATTGATGGGTGGTGCTTCTTTGAGTGTAACTGTGGTAACTGTGGCAGATTTGTGCCAAGCCCCACAATGCAGTGAAATCTCATAAGATTTGTGCCAAGCCCCTCGAATACAACACCATAGTAAGTGATTCCCGGCCTCTGTTCAGTTCCCGTATTCAAGGTAAGGCAATCTCAAATTCTTACCTTCTTTGGGCATCGGGGCTGGGCCTATTGGGAAAGCCATGTGCCCAAGATACTCCCTCTCCAGTCTTATCATAGTGGATTTCTAGCATTGCTCCTGTGCCCTGCAGGTCCCCATTGATCAAAGTACTGGGAGTTATCCCTATAGATCCAGAAGGGGAGCTGACAACAGCCAGCAGGTGGCACCAAATTGCAGTTGGCCCCAGGGAGTGTCCCCAAACCCCATCATTAGACTGGAAATAATGTGACACCCTCCTTTCTATGTTCCCTATAGCACACATCCCATCTTGGCAAAATTTCTACTGTAACTCACAGCAAATGAAATAATACTCTATTTGGCTGCATTGTGCAATTTTGATTATCCACACCGAAAGAGGAAACAGGGTAACTAACGAGGCATAAACAACCCAAAAGATCAGACTTTCTTTGTAAGAATGTGGCATTTCGTTTCTTTGGACTATGAGTGGGCAGACTGTCCTGAACATCCATTTTGAGCAAAATAACGAGTTTACACTGTAAAGACTTGTCTTAAGAGAAGTAATGAAATTAACTGGTTTCACTAGATTTGAAGAGATAGATTGATCTTATCCTACATATAGTCACTCCCCGTCCCACCCAGTCTGGTCTTCCAATGAATAACTGAGACTGAGCATCATCCTGAGTAGGGTTATCCCTGCAAACCTTCCTGGAAGCAGAAGGTAGCTCCACAGTAGATACACTACCTGACACTAAATTGGGTGAAGTGAGAAAATCAGCATTGCATGTGTTTGCATTAGTAGCCAGAGGCTTCACTGTAGCCCAGAGGGAGAACCCAGACCAGGCTGGCTTTGCTCCTGGCTCTGCCCATCTCAGGGGGCACTGGGAACCTCCACTGGTTGCATTACCTCTTAGGCACCTGAGCTGAAAACTGTAGACGATGGGCTGGGAATTGCTGAGCTCTGTTCAAATTAAAGGATGTATAGTCCATGCACTAAGCCCAGGTGGAAGGTTTTCCCCGCGTGAGCCTCTGGCAATCATTCATCCCGGGTAACTGAGTGGTGGCTACATTTATATTGTTTACATTACCCCCCACCTCCAGGGCTTAGTTCCATCAGGTAATCCCTAGGAAATAGCAAAATATTTCTTTCCCTGTTTTACGGTTAAGGAAATTACTCCAAATCACAAGCCAGTGAAACCACAGCACAGTGTAATAGGATCCTTCTGTTTATTGTTCCTTATAGGACACTTCCTTTGAGTGGCCTCAGGAAACATCCTAAATATTAAAGCAAGTATTTCATTTAGTGAGACGGCCCAGTGGCAGCTCAAACGACAGTTGGATCCTGTGGTCAGGAGTAGCTGATTTGGTGTGACAGTGACCGCCCACTGTGAGTGGGAGCGGCCTGGGGGGTGGGGGTGCCATGGAAACACAACAGTTGGAATCATTTTTAAAGAGGTCTTAACAAACATCTTTAGAAAGCTGGTCAAGGAATTGTTCTTTTCTGGCAGGGCGTTCACTTGAAAACTTCATCATTCTTTTTTGATCTGTATTTTGCACCTCATGCTCCACAAACGGAAAGCTAAAGAGAGGTGTGTAAAGCTTCTTCATGTAACCTCACAGTCCTAATCAGGTAGTTGGGGAGGAGACCAGAGGCGACTTCAGCCGGAGCCTCAGGGAGGACCTCAACTCAACCCTCACAGGTCTAGAAAGGACATGTTTAGGCACAGACTCAGGCCTCTGAGTTGATTAAGTTGCCTTGAAGGACAGGATTTTCGGGAGCCACCTCACCCGCCCCCCCCCAAAGAGAAACAAGGGAAACTACAATAGGAGACTTTTTTTTTCTTAAAGAGTTTATTTATTCATGAGAGACAGAGAGAGAGAGAGAGGCAGAGACACAGGCAGAGAGAGAAGCAGGCTCCATGCAGGGAGCCCGATGCGGGACTCAATCCCAGGACCCCAGGATCATGACCTGAGCCAAAGGCGGACACTCCATCACTGAGCCACCCAGGTCTCCTACAATACTTTTGTGCAGTGTATTCCCTCTTAGAGGACAGTTATGCTCAGAAAAAAACAACAAAAATTCAAGTGGAAGTTTATATAGTGAGCATCTATCCAGAGGAAGGAGGGAAGGAAGGAAGTAGGGAGGGAAGAAGGGAAGGAGGGCAGGAGGGAGACAAGGAAGGAAAGGAGGGAGAAAGGAGAGGAAGGAAGGAGGAAGAGAAGGGGGGGGAGGAAGGAAGCAGGGAGGGAGAGGAGGAAGGAAGGAAGGAAGGAAGGAAAGAAGGATGGAAAGAAGGAAGGAAGGAAGTAGGAGGAAGAAAGAGGGAAAGAGGGAGGGAAGAGGGGAAGGAGGGAAGAGGGCTGGAGGGAGGGCAGAGACCAAGACAGGAAGGGAGCAGGGGGGATGGGAGGGAGGGGGACAGAAAGGAAGAAAGGGAGCTCCAGGACCCTGGGATGGCCTTGGGCGCTGCCACGCCTGCCCACCAGGGCACTTCCCACTGTGTGGTTAGGATGAGACCACACTTGCTCACAACCTCTTTGCTTTCTTCCTTCCTGTCCCAGTGTTTATTATCAACCACTGCAATCTTCTCCAGTGAGTTGCCTTGTTTAACGTTAGCTCTAGTTAATATTTTCCTGAGCCGGTAGACGCGTGTGTGTATATATTACCTCTCAGGGGACTGTTGCCCGGGAGGGTTTCTACAGAGGCTATTCTATGTTGATTCGTATTAACTTCCATTTCAGAAATGTCCATCTCAGAGGTCGAACTGTTTTCCAGCCTTTTTTCCCTCCGTCTGGTGGGAGTGGCTCCCCATAGGAGGCTCAGATGTCCTCCTTACGCGGGGATCTCACTTACTCTATCAACGGACTTGTTTTCATGGTCAACGTCTTTGTGTGTTTCGTGTGCACTGATTTCCAGTGGATGTTAATTACGATACAGAAATTAAAACCCACACAGAAATCACAGTGTCTCTGTTTTCACTGTCTTCCAGTGTCATCTTGCATTACAACATATAAGAAGACACCACCTCCAGTCCCACCCAGAACTACCACGAAACCTTTCATTTCTATCACAGCCCAGAGTAGCACAGAGTCTGCGCAGGATGCCTACATGGATGGACAGGGCCAGCGAGGAGATATTATCAGCCAGTCTGGACTGAGCAACTCCACGGAGAGCCTGGACAGTATGAAGGCTCTGACAGCCGCCATCGAAGCAGCAAATGCCCAGATCCACGGCCCGGCAAGTCAACACATGAACAACAACCCCACCACCGTCACTACCACGACCACCATAGCCACTGTCACCACAGAGGACAGGAAGAAGGATCACTTTAAGAAAAATCGATGTCTCTCGATTGGGATACAGGTAACAGCCTCCCTCTCTGTCCTTTGAAATAGGGACCCCAAACTTAAGAAATGTAGCACTTTTTCTTTTTCCAGAAGATTTGCCACCTGGCCATTTTGGGTGACGGGGCCATGCGTGAGACCAGATTTTTAAATGATTGGCCCTGGAATTCCTACACGGCTAAATGTGACTTGAAAAATGACAAAGATATCTTGTCTGTAAGCATTATCAGAGGCTATTATTTTTGTTCTCTAAATCAAATGTGTGACTCAAAACATTAGGATAGCTAAACAAACACGAACACAATCAGACACAAAGTGCCCTCAATTCCGAATGCACATTTTGATTCTCAAAAAAGGAGTGGACGTCCAAGAATAACCTGGGTTACTGGGTTGTGTTACAGTGTGTTCGACACTATTGAGTAACCACATGAGAACAAAAATGTGAATCACTTCTCATACACGTGGGAGTGAGGGAGAGCAAGACCAAAGCGACTGGTAGTGTAGAAAGCAATCACTCCCATCACAGCTTCATGAGCAAAGAATGTGCAGTAGTTTCAGCATAATTGTTGGTTATTTAATCATGCATTTCAAAAAATGGTAGATAATTCAGCAGGCTTCTCAGTTCAGCCCAGTGTTTTCTGCCGCTCAAAGATAAGATCAGACCGATTCTTGTTTTTCACATCTGTTCAGCTTGGCTTACCCTGCTAGAAATTTCCTTCTCTCAATGGAGAAGAGTCATTCCTTTCTCCCTTTTTTCTTGTGCCATATCGTGCAGGTGCCCTTTGAATAATAACTTCCTGACGTGGTGGCCAATAAATCTATTCACAATGAACCAACTCTAAGGCACATCTAAAAGCCAGGCGTGGGGTAGGTTTTCACAATGATGATGTATTTCACAGTGCATTCTGCACAGTGCACTTCTAAAGGGCAATTAAATTTTTGTCTAGTAGCAAAGAGTCAAATGGTTTTTTTTTTGTTTTGTTTTGTTTTTTAATATAATTTACAGGTTACCATAGCACAAGTTGTCAAGTTTCCTAAAAGAACTTGTGGTGTTGGTGCCTGGTACTAGAAGACACGCAAGCACATGCGCAAAGCCAGCCTCCACACACACCCCCACCCCGTGTCCACTCCCACCTCCTCCTAGAACCCAAAGGATTTGGAGGAGTAGGGAAGAGCTGGGGCCCAGTCATCCGTGCTGTCTCAGGCAAATGATGTGATCTTCCTGAGCTCGTTTTCTTAACTATCCCTCACAGGATTATTTTGAAGATTGAATTTACAAACTCCAGCTTTCTATGGGGGTACAGAATTTCAATTTGGAATGACAGAAAAATTCTGGACGTGAATAATAACAATGATAGCACAGCATTGTGAATGTACTTAATGCTGGCTGGAACTATAGGCTTAGAAGGGGTTAGATGAAGAACTTTATGATATATATATTTTACCCACGATTAAAAAAAAAAAAAAACCAACTACCTTCCTTATCTGGCACATAGCTGGCACCCAGTCATGTTAGCTTTCTCCTACTTCCCTAATCTTCAGTTAAGTTTTTTCTCTGTTTTACTTTATTTTTCAGTAGATAATATATTCCTCTGGCTCAAAATTCAAAAGTTATAAAAAGACGTTCAGTGACTATCTCCCTCTCATTCTTATTTAACAGAAATATTAAATCAGTTCTCTTTGCCAGAGGAAATTAATATAACCAATATTTGCATCTCTGTACAGAGATACTTTGTGCATATTCAAGCAATTATATATTTTAATTTATTCCCCCTTGTTCACCCAGATGTTAGCATACCTCACACTGTTCTATATCTTGCCTTTTTGTACTTAATAATAGCATATTTTAGAGGTTTTCAGTTTACCGTTCATTTTATTTAAAAGCGTCTATATATCTGTCTTAACTCAGCTTCCAGGTGTGCCAGTTGGTCTCCTAGGCTCTTTTCCAGATAATTTTTTTTTGAGTAATCTCTCGAACTTATAGACCCCCAAGATCAAGAGTCACATGCTGTAATGACCGAGCCAGCCAGGCGCCCCCTCCCCAAATAATTCTTACTCAGAATAAAGCCTTCATATACATGAAATCCACCTTATATGATTGTTATTTTCACCCAGTAAGATGGAACTACTCTGAAATCCACATATAATGTTGGGGAGAAAGTTTTGTTTCGACACCATTCTGCCTCTTAAATATTTTAATAATTTAGTGACCGAAAAAATTGCTCTAACTCTTCTTCCAATCACTGTTCACTATCATAGAAATTATATGGAAGTACTGAGTGCTCTACATGATTGTCTCATTTAGCCCCTACAGCAACCCTATAGCATAGGTGGTGTGATTATCTCTACCCTATAGATGAAAACACAGAGAGGTTAAGTAACTTGCCCAAGGCCACACATCTTCCATTGACAGAACCTAGATTGTACCTTGGTGTTTAATGTGACCATGCTATACCACTTCTTTGATGGAGCATAATAAATAAGTAAAAATTCAAAACGCAAAATAGTCATTAAATTTCAGTGCACTATAACCTAATTTAAATCCTTCTTTTTAAAGATGTTATTTATTTATTTGAGAGAGAGAGAGAGTGAGTGGGAACGAGAGGGAGAGAGAATCTGAAGTAGACTCCGCACTGAGCACAGAGCCCAACACGGGATTTGATCCCATGACCTCAAGATCAAGACCTGAGCAGAAACCAAGAGTCAGATGTTTAACCAACTGAGCCACCCAGGTGACCCCCCCTAATTTAAATACTAATCCCCAAAATATATAACACTAAGATCTTGGGCTCTTTCCCACCCTTTACCTCTTTAGGGTCAGAGTTTCCAAACCTTCCCCAACATTTTAAATTTAATCCATGCCTAATAACTAACATTACAATAATTTACTTTACAACTTGTGTGAGTTTAGACCAATTACTTAATAGTCCCAGTCTCCTCATCTGGAAATTGAGAATAACAGTCACTATTCCACGGGGTATTTTATTATAGGTTGTAGTAAAAATTGACTGATACAATGTATATAAGGCTCTAAGTGTGGTGGGCTCACTAAATATCAGAGCTGGTTATCATTACCTTCCTCTAAAATCATAATCAGACAAATATGCTGAAATGTTATCATCTGCCAAGGTTTTCTTAATTTTTTTTCAGGACAGAGATGTAATTACTAAATTTCTTGAAACATTTTGAAAGTCGCTTCACAAATTTAAATAGATTACCCTAATTACTATGTAAGAGTGGTGAATTGTGCATTTTTGGATCTAAGGGGGGAAAAGTCACAAAGATAAATTTGCATACAATGACTAAAGCTTGGAAGATGACAACACTTTGATGCAAATCAGCTGTAGGTTTAGATGGGTGGGGTGGGGCTCAAACACAGAGTGCAATGTCCTCCATCTGCAGAGTGCAATGTCCTCCTTCCTTTCTCTCTTTCTCTAAGCATTGAAGATCGCAGTTCTTAAGGGAAATACCTATCATGCATCTTTGGGAAAAGTTTCATTGGTTAATTTTTCTACTACCCCATGTTGTAAAGCTGTAACATCCTGCTTTGGCTGACACTCTAAGCATTTTTCATTGCTAGGAGTGTAGTCACATGGAACCTGTTAGAATCCCATTCAGGAAAACAGAAACGACGCTAAGTTCTCAAACAGAGGCAGTTTGATAGACAGTTCTATAGGTATGGGAAGATTAAGAGAGCAATAATGGGATGCATGAAGCAATTACCACTTCTAGAACTAAGGGAGCAAAAAGAGAAAGGTGGGGTACCCATAGTTTTGGAGCTCAGGGGAGAGTCCCCAGTACAAACCACCCCTGGACCACAGCAGCAGGTGTAATCAGCTGGTGCGGGAAGTCTAAGGGAGCAGTGCATCTGGTGCATGGTTCAAAGGGGCTGGAAGGTGGAGCACAGCTGCCTTCACATGCTGGAGTAATGCCTACAGAAGGGGGAAACAGGAAGAAAGTCCCTTCCTTTCTTCCACCTTCTTTTGTTAGACTATAACTGGAAGCTGGCCAGTAATGAAGCCTGGGAAATGTAATTTGTAGAGTCAAAATTTGTAGGCCCCAGTGCCACAGAGCAGATGGGTATAGAATATGGGCCTGGAGCTGCTAGACAATAAGTAAGTCACCAGAAAAAGGCACTTTGTCCAATAAATAAAACAACCATAAGCATGTGTATTAAAAAGCTTAAGATGGGTAGGGTAAATTTCTAGTCTTAGTTCACTTAAGTCTTAGAATACTTACTTGGAGTGGGGTGCCTGAGTGCCTTAATTAGTTAAACATCTGCCTTTGGCTCAGGTCATGATCCTGGAGTCCTGGGATCAAGCCCTCCATTAGGCCCCCCGCTCCATGGGGAGCCTGCTCCTCCCTCTCCCTCTGCCTGCTGCTCCCCCTGCTTGTGCACATACACTCTCTGTCAAATAAATAAATAAAATCTTAAAAAAAAATACTTACTTGATATTCAAGTGGGAACATTTTATGGCACTAAATATGATTCTATAATATCTTGAAGTATGTATTCTTTTTATAACATGACTCCAAAATTCAAGTCAACAATTTTATCTGGTGCTTTTTCTGGTGGTCTAGGGCTGCGCAGGTCAAAGGGAGGGTAACTGGTTGCTCTGGATTTAGAGCAAAGTTGTATGTCTTTCTAAAAAGTCAAGAGTCACGTTAACGGTAATTTGATTTCCTTAAAATTACAAAATAAGTAGTGTATGCATATGGTATTGTCATATAAGAGTCATACAGTATGAAAGTATACACAACAAAATATGAAATCCCCCCTTCTGGCAGCCCGGGTGGCTCAGTGGTATAGCGCCCCCAGGGTGTGATCCTGGAGATCCGGGATGGAGTCCCACATCAGGCTCCCTGCATGGAGCCTGCTTCTCCCTCTGCCTGTGTCTGTGCCCCTCTCTCTGTGTCTCTCATGAATAAATAAATAAAATCTTAAAAAAAAAAAAAAAAGGAAATCCCCCCTTCTTTCTGCTTCTGACCCCTCTGCCCTTCCTGGAAGGTAGCAGCAGGTTATAGTGTCTTTTAGTCTCTCAAGAATTATTTCAAGTATAGCTGAGTTTCATGTAGTAGCTTTAGACCTTAACTTCTCCACCTCCAGATATTAGATTGTGACTTCCCTCCAGGATCACTGAACTCATGTTGACAGCCTAAAAGAGCTTTAAGCCTAATCTTGACATTACATAACATGTGGTTGCTTTCTCATTCTTTGAATTAAAAAGGAAAGAACATTAAGTTATCTGAGATTGTACTCCTAGGCCTTCCTTACTGATTTCCTTTAATGCCTTTCCATGTGTAAAGAGATCCATGTTATGCCCCATTGGAAGAGATGAGTCCAACTGCCAAGTTGAGTGAATTATTTCAGAGGATGATACAAGCCAAGTGAGTTGTTACTGTTAATTGAAAGAAGGCCTTAAGAAATAAAAAGGTCATATCATCTCTGATTCATAATCAATGGACTTAAAACAATGAAGGAAAGCTGTGGAGGGAGTACTGTGGAGGGAGTATTGATAATGAGCCACCTCTTGGCCAGACTCTATCTACTCAGGCTACTCTGAAATCTCTTCCTGACAAGGCCTCGACTTTTGTGCTTGTGTGTCCTTTTCCATCACCCAGTTTTAATGAGAATCCCGCTAAGTCAGCTAAGCCAGAATGCCCCAGGATTGGTGTCTGGACATGTTCTTCATCGGATCATGCTCCACATCCTCTATTATCTCCCAAGTGATGCCTGATTACCCTGGCCTGCCCCCAGCAAGGACTCTGGGATGTCCCCTCTTATCCCTGGGATCTATTCTCTATAATTTTCTACCCACTGACAAGCCTCCACCCTGTTCCTTGGCTGTAAATTTCTACTTTTCCTTGTTGCATTTGGGAGTCCAATCCCACTATGGTCCATATGCCTATCACAATAGTTTCCCTGAATAAAGTGTACCTTGCCAATTTTTTAACAAATGTCACAAATAGTTTTTTCTTTAACAGTACTCAGTACATTCAGACTTTGTAAACTTTATTTTGATGTCCTTGAGGCTTTCTTTTTTTAAAGATTTTATTTATATATTCACCAGAGACACACAGAGAGGCAAGACATAGCAGAGGGAGAAGCAGGCTCCCTAAAGGGAGCCTGATGTAAGACTCGATCTCAGGACCCCAGGATCATGACCTGAGTCAAAGGCAGATGCTCAACCACTGAGCTACCCTGGCGTCCCTATTTTGATGTCCTTGAAATCAGAAGCAGTGCATATGCAGGAAGAGATATTTTAGGGGGATTTATCTCAAGTCAAAACTCCAGAGGTAATTTTAATGGATTCCGAAAAAGAAGAGATATTACAATCATGATTTCCAATCATGACATATTAAAACTAGAAATTAATGCTAAGCAGATAACAAAAGCTCGCCATCTAAAAATATTAAAAAATATTCTAAGTAACGTTTGAATAGAGGAGGAAATTCAAGATTATTGTGAAATAAATGACGAGAATCCTATAAATCATCACTATGGGTCATGATCCTAGCTATGATCTGAGAAGAATTCATAGACCTAAGTTTTTTCATAGTTAAGCAAGAAATATCAATCACAATATAAACAAGACTCAATTCACAAAGTCAGAAAAGAATGATAAATTGAAAGGAGTTATTAATGATGAGAGTAGAAATAAATGCATTGGAAGACAAAAACAGCAACTAAAGTAGAATTGATACATTAAGCCAAAATTGGCTTTTTGGGAAAAAAATAAAGAATATGTCTGATTGAGGCTTATACTTACCCCAAATGGGAAACTGGGATAGAGTCACAGAAAATTTCCATCATTCAAGAAGCAAATAATTCTTGTTTTATTTAAAGTATTTAATAATACTGGGGCACCTGGCTGGCTCAGTCAGTGGAATGCATGACTCATAATCTCGGAGTTGTGGTTTCAAGCCCTATGTTAGGAGTAGAGATTAAAAAATAAAGTCTTTTTTAAAAAGTATTTAATAATACAAGAAGAGATGCCAAGATTCTCAATATATTTTATCAAATAAACATAACTCTGATACACGTGAAAGAATACAAGATAAAGAACTATAGGAAAACATGCTTATAAATACAGATGCAAAAATTCTAATTAAATTTGAAAATATATCCAAATACATGTTTTTAGGGCACCTGAGTGGCTCAGTCAGTTAAGCGTCTGCCTTCAGCTCAGGTCATGCATGATTCCAGGTTCCTGGGATTGAACCCCACATTGGGCTCTTTGCTCAACAGGGAGCTTGCCTCTTCCTCTCCCTCTTCCTCTGCCTGCCACTCTGCCTACTAGTGCTCTCTCTCTGTCTCTCTCCCTGTCAAATAAATAAATAAAATCTTAAAAAAAAAACACACATATTTTAAAAATAATACACCATTACCAAATAGTGTATGTTACAGAAATTCAAAGTTATTTTAGCTGTAGGGGGGAAAATATGACATCCAGATGCATGCTAAGAAATACAGTATTGTATAAAATTCAGAAGTCATTCCAACTATTAACATGATAAAAAGCATCTATAAGAAACTGAATTAAACATATTTAAAGGTGAAATGGTAGAGACATTCCAATTAGGTTCAGAAACTAGATATAGATGTCTGTTTTTCAGAGATTTATTCAAAACTATTTACCCTTATTAGCCAATACACAAAGCAAGAAAGTGAAATGTGGTCTAAACATTCCAAAGAAAGAGTAAAATTGCTTTTTTTTATAAAGATTTTATTTATTTATTCATGAGAGACACAGAGAGAGGCAGAAACACAGGCAGAGAGAGAAGCAGGCTCCATGCAGGAAGCCCAATGTAAGACTCCATCCTGTAACTCCAGGATCACGCCCTGGGCCAAGGCAGGCGCTCAACCACTGAGCCACCCAGGGGTCCCTAAAATTGCTTTTATTTGCAGATAATATGCATGTCCACTTGGAAAATCTAATGGAAACCACTGAAAAATCATTAAAATTCAGTAGAGTGAGGGGCACCTGGGTGGCTTAGTCAAGTGTCTGACTTGATTACAACTCAGGTCATGATCTCAGGGTCATGAAATTGAGCCCCACCTGGGGCTCCACACTCAGAATGGAATATGCTTCTCCTTCTCCCTCTGTTCCTCCCCCTGCTCTCTCTTTCTCAGATAAATAAATATAATCTTTTTTTTTTTTTAAAGAAAGAATTCGGGATCCCTGGGTGGCGCAGCGGTTTGGCGCCTGCCTTTGGCCCAGGGCACGATCCTGGAGACCCGGGATCGAATCCCACATCGGGCTCCCGGTGCATGGAGCCTGCTTCTCCCTCTGCCTGTCTCTGCGCCTCTCTCTCTCTCTCTGTGACTATCATAAATAAATAAAATTTAAAAAAAAAAAAAAAAGAAAGAATTCAGTACAGTGAAACAATACAACATAAATACAGAGAAATCAATAACTTTTCTGTATATTATTAATAAACGGAAAATGTGATGAAACAAAACAAGCCCATTCACATTAGTAACAAAAAAAATTTAACATGACTGAGCTTCACACAGAATATATAGGGATCCCTGGGTGGCGCAGCGGTTTGGCACCTGCCTTTGGCCCAGGGTGCGATCCTGGAGACCTGGGATCGAATCCCACATCAGGCCCCTGGTGCACGGAGCCTGCTTCTCCCTCTGCCTATGTCTCTGCCTCTCTCTCTCTCTCTGTGACTATCATAAATAAATAAAAAATTAAAAAAAAAAAACACAGAATATATAACACCTATCTGAAAACAATCTAAAAACTTCCCATAAAACATGAAGATCTGAATAAGTGGAAAACTATTCAATATTCCTGCACAAAAGTACTCCATAATGTAAAGATAGCAATTCTCTCAAAAGTTATACAAAAATTTAAAGAAACTCTAATAAAAATTCCAATGTGATTTTTATCAATAGCCAGAAGCTGGAAGGAAGGATTTGACAATCTGATGTTAAATTTATTTAGAAGCTAATACTCCAAAATAACCTAGAAATTTTAAAAATTACATTAAAAAAAGAATTACAGGAAGACTCACACCATAGAAATTATCAAGATCTATTACAAAATTGGATTAGGAAAACAAATGGGAGAAATAATAAGACCAGAAGATCAGTAGACCAAAAACAGGGCTGTATACATGGGAATGTTTGGATGAAGTTTGATAGAGCATAAAATTGGCATCTCAAATTAAAAAAAAAAAAAAGGATTAGTTAATAAAAGGAGCCAGATAAATTGATGATGATTCATGTAGGGGAAAAAAAAATTAAATCTCTACTTTCTTACACACGAAAAGTTTAGAATAGCTGATTTAAGAGCTAAATATGAAAAAGAAAAATGAAAGCATGAAAGTAAATACATGAGAACTTTAAAAATTATGCTCAGGGTAAGAAGCCATACAAGCCATACAAAATTTTACCACACAATGATTTTAAGATTCTGTACAATGAAGGTCAAAGTTTTAAAAACAAATAATAAAAGACCTTGGCTGGTTCAAGTGGTAGGCCATAGGACTTTTGATCTCAGGGTTGTGAGTTCAAGCCCTATGTTGAATGTAGACATTACCCAAAAATAAAATCTTAAAAATAAATAAATAAGACAAATGATAAACTGGGAGAAAATATGTATAGTGTATATAACCAAGAAAGGATTATTAAGGGTCATAAGATAGAGATTCTAGGGATCCCTGGGTGGCTCAGCGGTTTAGTGCCTGCCCAGGACATGATCCTGGAGTCCTGGGATCAAGTCCCGCATCGGGCTCTGCATGGAGCCTGCTTCTTCTCCCTCTGCCTGTGTCTCTGCCTCTCTCTCTCTCTCTGTGTCTCTCATGAATAAATAAATAAAATCTTAAAAAAAAAAAGAGAGTTTCTATAAATAAGAAAATTTAAAAAAACCTCAATAGAAGAAAGACACAAAAACTAGCAAAGGATATGAATAGGCAATTTACAGATAGAAATATTAGAGGCCAATAAATATTTTTCACCTGTGATATTAGCAAAAATTTTACAGTTTGCCATATTTAGCATTGGTGAGTGTATAGGAAAATGGATATCTCCATACATCAATTATGGCAGGATGATAAATGCTTTGAAAAGCAATTTGGCAATATCCCTTACTGTTGAACACATTCACTACCTTTCTATCTAACATTTTGACTTCTAAGGATTTTCCCAAATAACATTTGCACAATTTTTCTAATTGTTCTAAGTTGTTCTATTACATGTGCAATAGTAATTGTAATACTGGATAATAGCAACAAAGAGAAAGAAAATTACCCTGATGCCCACCTTGCTTATAGTCATTACAAGGAATATTTATGTAGTGAATAAAAGGATTAAGATAGAGCTATATCTACTGATGTGATAAAATATCCAAAAGATATCAGCATTATTGAATAAAGTAAGTCACAGAAAAAATATCTATAGTGTAACCTCATCTGTGTATATTTAGGGTTAATAATCATTTACATATATTATGCATATTAATAGATGGATAAATGTGCTTCAAAGGCTTGAAAGTGATTCTTGAGGAGGTTTATCTTTCTACATTTTATATTTATGTATTTTAATTCCATATAACTTACATTAGATTGCTTTTATATTTAGAAAAATAATTTATTAAACACAGAAAAAAAGAGGAAAAAATCTAATTGCTCTGAATCATCATAAGACTTATTTCATTTTTTTAAAGATTTTATTTATTTATTCATGAGAGACACAGAGAGAGAAGCAGAGACATAGGCAGAGGGAGAAGCAGACTCCATGTATGGAGCCCAATATGGGACTCGATCCTGGATCCTGGGATCATGCCGAGCCAAAGGCAGATGCTCAACTGCCGAGCCACCCAGGCGTCCCATAAGATTTATTTCAAATTTAGGTTTGTCACATAGGCTATCATTTAATATAGATACATTTTCTATATGAGCTATAGTCTATACATAGCCATTTAGGAACCATGTGGCATGATATTCAAAGTGAATTTCTTAGTTTAAGAGGGATAAAAATGAAGATACTATATAGTTTATCTTAAAATGTACCTAAATCTCTCAATATCAACAATTCTAATTACAATAAATGAAATTTCTTCTTCCTTTTGTATTTTGTTATCTGCAAATTCAAAACTTCTAAAAACCCATTTCCATGCAGTACCCCTTTCTAATATAGCATTCACAGGTAAGCACATACTCATATATCCATGGAGCAATCATAGACATTTATCTTAAGAGTGAATAAAATTTCATTTTACTAAGATCAGCAGAGTCAAAGCACATGCTAACAGTGTAGTGATGGCCCTCATCAAATATACAAATACTGAACAAAAAGATTACAAATCACAAAATATTCCAGTAGTACTGCAGATGTTTCTGATAAAATGTGACATTTGTTTTTCAAGCTAAGATGACTAAAATGGGGTACCTCTACATATTTGATTATTTCTTCAGGTGGATGATGCCGAAGAGCCTGACAAAACAGGGGAAAATAAAGCACCCAGTAAGTTCCAGTCCATAGGAGTGCAAGTAGAAGAAGAGAAATGGTGAGTCCATTTGCATTTGTCTTCTTTCGTCTTGATATTGGCAAGTATGGTACCAGTATTTTCCCCTGACATAAACCTAGAAGATTAAATGATATTTTCCCTTAACTTTTGGAAGCATTTAACTGATTCCCTCCTCTACTTTAATACTGAAGACCACTCAAGTTAAGTTTCAGCTAGAATATTAGAGTTAAGTAAGTATATCACATTCACATACACATAAACACTGTGTGCAATACTGTTGTGTTGCCAAATCATTCTTCTTCAAAAGACCTTTCCATTTTGGACTGTAGACTTTTTAAGAGAAGAGGACATATTTTATTCCTATTTTTACTCCTGGCACTTAATTGTCTGGTGTTCAGTATGCACTCAATGATGAGGAAGGAAAGAAGAAAGAAAGGAAAGAAGAAAGGAAGGAAGGACCAAAGAGAATATTTCCTATCACTGTCTTGAATCACAAGTTCTTTTAGATTGCTCTTTAAAATAATCTTTCGGATGAGCACTGGGTGTTATTCTGTATGTTGGTAAATTGAACACCAATAAAAAATAAATTTATTATAAATAAAATAAAATAATCTTTCTCTAGAATCTTCATATCTAGAATTAGGAAATTTAGAGTTTCAGAAACTAGAAGGAACCTCTGAGGTCACTACATTCATTTTATGAATGAGAACTTGATCCAGAGACGTATGTGAATTTCTCAACCAAACTGTGAGGTCCATAATGGGTAAACTATGTTTTATTGATGGTAGTACCCCCAGCTTCTAGAACTGTGTTTTGCACATGCTAAGTATACAATATATATTGGTGAATGAAGTAGAACTGCAATTATAGTAGGAGAAAAATCTCTACATTATAAATTAGAGTATCATCTCAACTTTGCCACTCAACACTATGTGTTGATTAGAAGGAATCAGTTGGATGTCATCCGTCCATCCATCTATCTATCCATCCAATAAATATCTATGGATTGCTTCCTACATGCAAGGCTATATGCAACATAGACTGAGTATCTGGGAAAAGGTTATGCATCAGTTTAGGGAAGGGATACAATTTTAAAGCCGTCTGGTATTGACACCACACTTGGATCTAAGAGGTTTTCAATATATGTATCTATAATATTTTCCATAATCTCCTATAATTATACAATGTTGGAAGCCCAGAAAATCGATACAACCATTCTGGAAACTAATATGACAAAAGTCAGAGATAGTTACACCTGTATCCATACCCATTGACTCAATAAGCACATTCATGGAGTCATCCTGAATGAAATTACTCAAAGGAGGGGAAACAGCTGAGAACATTATCGATTATTGCAAATGAAAAATAATAATTAGCAAATGTCAAACTATAAAAGAATATTTTTATAAATTTTAATGTCCATGAAGATGGGCAGTCTTTATAGACTGAAATGTAATCTGTAAAGATGGTAGGTTTAGGAGTGATTTTTTTTTTTTTTTTTTTTTTTACTCTACAATATTTACTCATTGTGTCTACTTCAAATTTTGTAATCATTATTTTCAAGCCAACCTTTCTGACACTTGTTCCTTGAAGTGTTTTGGAAAACTTTTTGAAACCATAACGTAGGAGACATAAATGATCTCATGGTAAGAACATATAATTTTCCTTTCCCCACTGGCCCAACTTGTTTTCCTCAATGATGTGGTGATTGAGGGCACAGACCCTTGAGCCAGAACACCTAGATTCAAATCCTGGCTCTACTGCATGCCAGGTGGGGGCCTTGATCAAATTAATAAATAATAGCTTTGATCCTTGGTTTCCTTATATGTAAAAAGGGGGATAGCTGGTGGCTTCTGGTCCAGCATGAAAGGAATTTAGAAGCTGTCACTCTGTTGTAGAAGCTGAACAAATGGAAAAATCAACAACTCTACTTCAATCAGTCAGAGAAGTGAAAGCCCAGGGCAAACCACTGCCCCCCCTCAAATTGAAGAGACAGACATACAGATATAGAAAAGACCAGAGTAGAAACCCACAAGCAAAAACCTCCGTGGGAAGCAGTGCCAGGGTAGGAACAGCTAAAATGCATTGACAAATTGCTAGAGGCTCGGTGAGGACAAATTTGAGAATGAAATATTTCAGGGGGGCCCAGTAATGGGTGGAGGGTATGTCCTTCCAGTTTTGTAAGTCACTCCAAGAGGTTACCAAGTCCCCAAAGCGAATATCAAAGAAAAATCCCCAGGTGCTCCTTCTAGCCAAGAGAGGAAAAAGGAAACCATCTTGAAATATGCCAGAACATTCTGTTTTTAACAAGATCTGCCCTCAGGAGAAACTGCTTTACCAGAGCCTAACCTGCAGGGGTCTTATCAGAATCTAAACTACCTGGGGGAAAGGAAATACCAACTCTAGCTCCCTCTAGCCTTACATATGGAAGAAGGGAAACACCCAACCCCTGCCCCCTCTAGCCATTCTGTCTTAGATAAGATGGAAAGAAACTGAAAGTTCACAGTCCAGGGTGCAAGCTTACAAAAAGATCCCTAATCAGTCAGAATGCTTCCTCTCCCCTTCACCTAACCATTACATTACCAAAGGGCTATCCACCAAGGTTCCTTTTACCCAGGACACCATGCTTACTTTTCAAAATTAATTTACAAGGCATACTTAAAGGTAAAAAGCACAGTTTAGAGTGTCTGAACCAGCATAGAGCCAGAGTCAGATATTGCAGGAATATTGGAATGATCAGAGCAAGAATATTTTTAAATATTTGATTGATTGATTGATTGATTGATTTGAGAGAGAGTGAGGGAGCGAGCACAAGTGGTTGGAGGGGCAGAAGGAGAGGAAGAAACAAACACCCTACTGAGCAGGTAGCTGCCACGGAGTACGATCCCAGGACCCTGAGATCGTGACCTGAGCCGAAGGCAGACACTTAACCCACTGAGGCACCCAGGTACCCCCAGACCAGGAATTTTTAAAAACTATGATTAATATCCTAAGTGCTTTGATGGAAAAAATAGCACATAAGAACAGATGGATAGGAACACCTGGGTGGCTCAGCAGTTGAGCGTCTGCCTTTGGTTCAGGGCGTGATCCCAGTTCGGGGATTGAGTCCCAAATCAGGCTCCCTGTGAGGAGCCTGCTTCTGCCTCTGCCTGTGTATCTGCCTCTCCCTGTATCTCTCGTGAACAAATAAATAAAATCTTAAAAAAAAAAAAGAGAAGAAGAAGAAGAAGAAAAACAGATGAATAATAGAAACGAAGAGATAGACCTTCTTTTTTTTTTTTTTTTTTTTTTTTTTTTTTGAGATAGACCTTCTAAGAAAGAATAAAAAAGATTTGCTAGGGATCAAAAACCCTGTAACAGAAAGAAGACTGCCTTTGATGGGCTTATTAGTAGAGTAGACACAGCTGAGCAAAGAATCTCTGAGCTTGAGGGTGTAATAATAGAAACTTCCAAAACTAAAAAGCAAAGAGAAACAAACTGGGGAAAAAAAAAAAAAAAAGAAGCCCCAAACCGGGATTTCCAAAAACTGTGGGAAAATTATAGAAACAATAATATATGCATAATGGGAATACTAGAAGGAAAGAAAGGAAAAGAAGCAATATTTTAAAAAATAATAACTGAAAACTTCCCCAAATTAATGTCAGACTCCAAACCAAAGATCCAGGTCTCAGAAAAGCTCTAGTAGGATAAATGCCCAATACACCACACCTAGAGATACCATATTCAAGGATAATCAAAAGGAAAAAGTCCTGAAAGGAACAAAAGGAGGAAAAAAACAAAAACAAACTACCTTTCCTATACTGGGGCAAAGATAAGAATGACATACGACTTTTCTTCAGAAAATATTCAAGTAAGAAGAGAGTGGAGTGAAATATTACATATTTAAAGGAAAAAACAGGGATGCCTGGGTGGCTCAGTGGTTGAGCGTCTGCCTTTGGCTCGGGTCATCATCCTGGGGTCCTGGGATGGAGTCCCACATCAGGCTTCTTGCAGGGAGCCTGTTTCTCCCTCTGCCTGTGTCTCCACCTCTCTCTCTCTCTCTCTGTGTGTGTGTGTCTCATGAATAAATAAATAAAATCCTTAAAAATAAATAAATAAACAAACAAGGGAAAAAACAATCTGTACCCTAAAATTATCCTTCAAAAGTGAAGGAGAAATAAAGGCTTTCTCAAACAAACAAAAATTGAAGAAATTTGTTGTCAGGAGAGCTGGTCAGCATCACCTGACTGGCTCATGAATTGAAGCCCACATTGGGCTAGAGATTACTTAAAAATAAATAAATAAACTTAAAAAGTTCTTCAAAGAGGACACCTGGGTGGCTCAGTGGATGAACATCTGCCTTTGGCTTGAGGTGTGATCCTGGAGTCCCAGGATTGAGTCCTGCATTGGGCTCCTTGTGGGGAGCCTGCTTCTCTCTCTGCCTATGTCTCTGCCTCTCTCTCTCTTTCTCTCTGTTTCTCTCATGAATAAATAAATAAAATCTTAAAAAAAAAAATTCTTCAAAGGAAAGAAAAATCATATAAGCCAGAAATGAATCCGCATAAAAAAGCAAGAGCATCTAAAAAAAAAAAAAAGAGCCTCTCAGAAGAAGTAAGTGAAGTTAGAAAAAGACTTTTATTTTTCTCATTCTTTCTTTTTTTCATGTCTTTTATCACATAACTTTCCTATCAACCCAGTGAGAACTCTAACCTCCAACACAGAGCTTGTCCAAAACCAAAGAGCTAATAAGATAGGGAAGCCTGACTTGGAATCCTAGTGTCCACACCCTGTTCTGCCATGTTTGTGACCCCCCCCTTAGAAGAAGTCTTAGTCATATGAGTAACCTGAGGATGCGTTCTGTCCTAAAGTTCAAACGATGGAGACATCTGGAGTCATGGAGAGCTCTGCTCTGAAGGTATCTTATAGTCCATCATTTTTCAGCCTGAAAGGCTGTGGGAACTACATGAACTAAAATAGGCTTTCTTTAAAAGCTAATCATCACTAACTGCTATGAAATCAGTTAATTGTAGAGCACCTAGGTGGCTCAGTTCACTAAGTATCTGTCTTCAGCTCCACTCATCATCTTCAGGGTCCTGGGATCCCACTCCAGGCCTGGCTCCCTGCTCAGTGCGGTGCCTACTTCTTCCTGTCCCTCTGCCACTCCCACTGCTTGTGCTTGCTCTTTCTCTCAAATAAATAAATAAACTATTTTTTTTAAAAGGAAAAAAATCAGTTAATTGTAATTAAGCCTTATTAATGTACAATTAAGTCCTTATTAATGTACAATTAAGATGCTTGCCACTCCATAACTAGCCAATAGCCAGAAATCAAGAGCATAGCTGATAAGCTTTTCCAAACCTCCAGGGTCAGGACTAGGTACCTCTATCTGAAACTTGTCAAAATGCTCCAAGAACCTGGTCCATAGTCTTCCAAAAACATGTTGGAGCGCTTTGTATGTATCTGTACGTAGTAGCCTGTTTTCCATGCATATGGAAGCAATAGACACCTGTTAAGAACTCAGATGGAGCACTTCTGCTACTACGAACTTCAGGAGAATGGGAACCCCCAGACGACTGCAGCCTGGAATGGTCCTTAGACAGCATCTCATCCCTCAGGCTCACAGGGAAGTGTCTTCCCCCGAATCACAGAGCAACCTGGTATTGAAAGTAGGAGCCTGCCCCAGGCTCTACATTTCGAGTCTCACAGGCTCTCTGCTCCACTCTGCTAACATTCAGATGAACTGTCTGAAGTCAAAGGATATGTGCTTGTGTGTAAGTGGATTGAACAACAGCAACAATACAGAGGATGGGAGGGAAGAATTAGGACTATTTAACTACAAGGTGCCTGCACCACTCCCAAGACCATATGAGGTTATTTGAAAGCAGACCTGGGTGAGTTGTAGAATGTATGGTGCAAACTCTAGGGCAACCATTAAAAAGAGTAAGAAAAGAAGCACACTTGACCCTAGAACAGCACCGGTTTGAACTGTGCAGTCCACTTACACACAGATTTTTTACAGTAGAGTTTTGGTAAGTACATTTTATCTTCCTGATGATTTTCTTAATGACGTCTTCTTTTCTCTAGCTTACTAGATTGTAAGAATACAGTGTACAATAGATGTGATATACAAAACATAGACACAATCCATGAATAAAAGTAATTGATAAACTCTGGACTTCATTAAAATTTAAAGCTTTGGCTCTGTGAAAGACAACATCATGAGAATGAGAAGGCAGGCCACATGCTCGGATAAAATATTTGCAAAAGACACATCTAATAAAGGGCAGCTGCTATCCAAAATATGCAAAGAACTCTTAAAATTCAATACTAAGAAAGAAAACAATCTGATTTTTAAAATGGGCTAAAGACCTTAACAGACACCTCCCTAAAGAAGATACCTGAATGGCAAGTAAGCATATAAAAAGATGTTCAAAGTCATATGTCATTAGGGAATTGAAAATGAAAACAATGAAATACCACTACTCACACATTAGAATGGCCCAGATCCAAAACCTTGACATTACCAAATGCTGGTAAGGCAACATTAAGTCTCATTCGTTGCTGGTAAGAATGCAAAATGGTACAGCCACAGCCACTTTGGAAAATATTTCGGCAGTTTCTTCCAAAACTAAACATACTCTTACCATATAATCCAGCAATCACACTCCTTGGCATGTACCAAAGGAGCTGAAAACCTGCGTTCACACAAAAACCTGCACACGGATATTGCTAGCAGTTTTATTCATAATTGCAAAACCTGAAAGCTGCTGTGCCCAAGATCGCAAATCCGAGAAACCACCAAGAAGCCGACGCCGATGCAAACACATGAGGGTTTATTTACAAGCTCGAGCTTGGGTCCAAGTATACTCCATACAGCAGAGCAGGGACTTGGACCCCGAAGTGGGTTACAGCTGGGTTTTTTATGGGCTGGTCTAAGGGATCTTCAGAAGGGGTGGAGGAATTTTTTTCCATTCCAATATGGGGGAAAGGGTGGGGGAGTTTCTTAAGATCTGATACGGGATTGAGGGCATTCTGAGCTTTATTGTCTTTCCGATATGGGATTCCCTGCCTAGGACAATCTGCAGTTTTTCCTATAAAGTTCAGCTCTTATTCCCAGGGACCTAAGATGGCTGTACTTGTGCTAAAGCTAAACTTGAGGTGGAATGGCCTTAATTTTTCTCGGCCTCCATAGAAGCAATCAAGACATCCTCCAGTAAGTAAATAAGTAAATAGGTTGTAGTCCTTCCAAACAATGGCATTTTATTCAGCATTTCTTATTTAAAAAGAAATAAGCTATCTAGCCACAAAAAGACATGGAGGAAACTAAAATGCATATTACTAAGCAAAAGAAGCCAATCTGAAAAGACTACATACTGTATGATTCCAACTACGTCACATTCTAGAAAGGGCCAAACTATTGAGATAGTAAAAGTAATGATTAAGAGAGGAAGAGGAATGACGAGACACAGCACAGATGGTTTTTAGGCCAGTGAAACTACTTTGTATGCTGCTATGATGGTAGAGACACATCATTATACACCTATCCAAATCCAAAGAATGTACCCCACCAAGAGTGAACCCTACATGTAAACTATGAATTTTGCATGGTACCCATGTGTCAACAGGGGCTCAGCATCGTAACATATGTACCACTCTGGTCGGGGGTGTTGTTAAAGGAGGGTCCGGGGGTGGGAGAAAGGACAGAGGGTATACTAGAAATCACTGTACTTTCTGTTCAGTTTTGCTGTGAATCTAAAACTGCTCTAAAAAACAAAGTCTATTAATTAAAAAAAAAAAAAAAAAAAGAGGAATGGTAGATAATAGTGTTAACCTCAGAGTGTTGTCTTAGGGTGTGTTGTTTAAGATACATAAAACTTTTAGAAAAACACCTGACACATGGGAAGCACTTTTTTGTGTTTACTACTCTCCTATGTACCCAAGTAGAATCTCTCTAAAGATTGAAATCTCAAGAAAGCAATTATACCACCTTTTCTGAAACAATAAGAAAAAAAATTACCTCGATTTTGTAATTTGACTTCAAACATGTCCCCTGCAGTCAACTATCCTGTTTTATCAAATAAACACCCTAACACATATCCATCTACCAGAATGCTGAATACCGCATTCTTTGGACACACATGATAACAACCCCAGAACTTCAAATGAACCACTTTTACCGTATTCTGAAAAAGTTGAACATTTAATGAATTACTGAAATTTATAGGATGGTCAATTTCTCAGTACTTTGAGTGGCTTATGGACCAGCAGCCCAAATTTCCTGCTTAATTTTTCAAAACCACCCTTCCTCAAAGGTCACTTCATAGTTAACTGCTGTAAAGTAAATAAGCATTTAAATTGATGTTAATGATTGTTTTCAACCTCTCCAAAAGAAATCCATTGTCAAACAGGGATTCTTACAACTTCTGCCTCCAATTAGGATTCTTTTTTACAGTTCTGCTGGTAGAATTCATTTAGATAGGATCTTAAAAGCAAAATTGGGCAACTGAGATTACCAATGATAGCTAAGGGAATTCTTTTTAAATTTTCTAGTGATAAATTGTCTTCTCGTTGGAATGGCCAGCACAACCCATCTTTTCCTTCCCCAAATAAATAGACTGATAAACAAGTGCAACCTAACAAAAAGTGAGAGAAAGAAAACAGAGCCAGAGAAAGAAAGAGATCATACAAAGAGAGGATGATTAACTAGACTTTGTAAGAGAGCAAGAAACTCATTATCACCTTTTGAATCCATCACAGTTTAGAAACCAAAATTAACATAGCAAAGTACACCTGGCTAATTTGTCTATTAAGGGGTAGACTTCAGTGTTACAAATTAAAACAAAAGGAGGAAGTTAATAACTCACTAGTAAAAAGTAAAATGGATTAAGTAACCTGTCTGCTCCAAAAGAGGAATCTAAATGGAGTACTATAAATCTGCCTGGTATATTTGCAGACGGCCATGACATCCTCAAAATGCCATCCATAGCAGATGTGCCATTTCCCTTCTCCAGGGCTCCCTCATGGTGGGGACCCTGCACTGAGAAATGCTGTCTAAAGGTCACTAGTTTAAATGCCATGGCAGCGCCAAACCGGGGATAACGAATGCCTGTGGTTTTGAAACAAGACTACTCCTCTTACGCCAATGAAGAAATGCCTCATCTCCATCAAACATTTGCTGTCTTTCCCCAATTCCTGTTTCAAGGGTCACCTAGCAGCACAGTTCGATAGGATCCACACGACATAAGGTATTTGTTCATATGCAGGATTGACTTACCCCAAGCAAAGCCAGCAAACCTTGCCAACACCTCCCCTGCTCTGCCTTTGCTCTGCATCTCAATGCCTCCTAGCATCCGGTCCCCATTCTCTCTCATCCTTCTGACTGCTCTCCAGGAATTTGCGTGAGGTCTTCTTGTCTTTCGAGCTGATAATTAGCAAATCCAGTAAACCAATCCTTCCTATTTACTAAGGTGAGAAAGCTAAGAGGCTCTCAGGGATCTCCCCTTTCCTTCCAAGTAACAATTGTATATCAACCATGGTTCATACAAGGCTTTCCTTTTCTTTTTTTTTTTTTTAAGACTTTCTTACATTACCCCACTAGTGACTCCAAGACTCTAAGAGTGGACACAAAAAGAAGAAGAATATATTTATTTTCAACATAAAAGTGGCATGTAAATTTACTTGGAGGAGAACATAGAGCAGCAGCATGTTGACAGTTTATCTGTTGACAGATATCTATCTGATGGACTTTGGAACAATGAAGACACTGTGTGTGTGTATCTTAAGCATTATCTATCTTTTCTTTTTTTCTTAAAAAAATATTTTATTTATCTATTCATGAAAGACAGAGAGAGAGAGGCAGAGACAGAGGGAGAGGGAGAAGCAGGCTCTCTGTGAGAACCCTGATGTGGGACTCGATCCCAGGACCCCAAGATCATGACCTGAGTGGAAGGCAGACGCTCAACCACTGAGCCGCCCAGGCGCCACCATTATCTATCTTTTCTATAAAAATTATGTATTATTGAATCTAATTAACTATTAAAAAATAAGATACTATTTATACATTATTAAAATTTATAAATTAGAGAAATAAAATTCCCCATAAGTTCACTCATTAACCATTAGTTAATAAAGGGGTATGTTGTTTACACATACATTTTCCATAAACATTTTATTTATTTATTTATTTATTTATTTATTTATTTATTTATGAGAGAGAGAGAGAAAGAAAGATAAGATGGGGGAAGGGGCAGAGGGAGAGGGAGAAGCAGACTTCCTGCCTGAGCAGGGGCTTGAACCCAGGCCCCTGGGATCATGACCTGAACTGAAGGCAGAGGCTTAACTGAGCCAACAGGCACCCCTTCCATAAACATTTTATGAGTTACTAAAATTGCTCTATGTATTAAATTTAGTAATATTTTGGGGTGCCTGGCTGGCTCAGTCAGGAAAACATGTGACTCTTGATCTTGGGGTTTGAGTTCAAGCCCCACATTGGATGTAGAGATTATTAACAAAAAACCCACAACAAGACTTTAAAAAGAAATAAAATTAACTAATGCTAGAAGCTTTCTCGTTATTAAAAATTCACAACAAATATTTCTTTTGTTGAAAAGAAATATACAGGGATCCCTGGGTGGCGCAGCGGTTTGGCGCCTGCCTTTGGCCCAGGGCGCGATCCTGGAGATCCGGGATCAAATCCCACGTCAGGCTCCCGGTGCATGGAGCCTGCTTCTCCCTCTGCCTGTGTCTCTGCCTCTCTCTCTCTCACTGTGTGCCTATCATGAATAAATTAAAAAAAAATTAAAAAAAAAAAAGAAAAGAAATATACAGTATTGTATATTGTATATATACTTGAATTATACAGTATTCAAGAGTAGGTATGAATCATAATTTGCTCCCCCTGTCTCGCACTGTTGAATATCTCCATTATTTCTAGATTGAATTCTG
This sequence comes from Canis aureus, assembly GCF_053574225.1. Taxonomy (NCBI): domain Eukaryota; kingdom Metazoa; phylum Chordata; class Mammalia; order Carnivora; family Canidae; genus Canis; species Canis aureus. Next base: position 10,846,883 of record NC_135616.1, read on the forward strand.
GTTAAAGACAGTGAAAAAAAATACACATATCATCTTTGAGGCCTTCTGAAACTAAATGGCAGTAAAAGGATTTTTTTGCTTGTTTGGGCATAAACTGCCAAGGATGTAGAGAACAGGATAGAAAAAAAGAACAGTGACCTGTTGGAAGCTGGAAAGCAGAAAGACAAGTGATCTCTGACTCAGCTGACCAGGGGAAGCAGAATCTAAAGCCAGGGTTGCAAAAATCCAAGATGCAATTCAATTTAAATTTCAGAACCCACAGAAGCCATAGGGCCTGACAACCTTGGGTGCTCAGAGAAGTAGGGTTGAAGGAGCTAAGAACTTTGTCCCTGCAGAACCAGGTGATGGCCCCTCCCACCCGGGCAGAGGACTGGCGATCTCTCTTCTTCGGATGCTAAAACAAAGGGTCTCAGAGCTGCAGGACAGCAGCACAGTTGAGGGCACCATTACTATCCTAAAAATAGGAAGATAAGTGAAATTTTACCAACAGAATGCTGAGGCACCCTGCCCTAAGCCTCCTTATGCTCCCACAGCTCCCAGAATCCTGGCAGCCAGGCTTATTTCCTCTAAGCAGAAGCGTGGAACAATCTATTGTGGGTGAACTGACCAATCTCAGCCCAAAGACTCAAAGACCCATAACATCAGAACTCTGCAAGGTGAGAGCCCAGTGAGGTCACCTACACTGAGGATCATAGTGGATAAGCCCCTACTAAAGGACGGATTTCTTTATTTTCCCCCAAAGATTTTATTTATTTAATCATGACATACAGAGAGAGAGAGAGAGAGAGAGGCAGAGACACAGGCAGAGGGAGAAGCAGCTCCTTGTAGGGAGCCTAATGTGGGACTCAATCCCGGGACCCCAGGATCACAACCTGAGCCGAAGGCAGACGCTCAACCACTGAGCCACCCAGGCATCCCTAAAGGACAAATTTCTAAGGAGGCTTTTATTGTGCCTTTCAGCCATGAGCAGACAGCTAAGAATCGGTACACTCAGATCAGAGTCATAAAGAAGAACCAAAAGTTTTAAGGAACATTTAGAAAATTTAAGAGTTATTTTTGAGAGAAAAGAAGGGAAAGGCAGACAAGGAAAGCTCCATGATAGAAGTGAAAATTGATATGGTCTCTGGGGCACCTGGGGGGCTCAGTCCGTTAAGTGTTGAACTCTTGATTTCGGCTCAGGTCATGATCTCAGGGTTGTAGGATTGAGCCCCACATGGGGCTCTCCTCTCAGTGTGGAGTCTGCTTGTGCCTCTCCCTCTGCTCTTCCCTGGCTTGTGCTCTCTCTCTCTCTCTCTTAAATGAATAAAAAAAGTAGCATCTTTTTAAAAAAGAAAAGGAAAATGTATATGGTCTCTTGAAGAGCATCTTATCCTCCTGAGGTGGGGAGGGGGCAGTAGGGTGGGAAGACAAAGAAAAGTGCTCTTAGAAATTAAAAACTTAATAGCGAAACTGGAAAACCTAATAGAAGAGTTGGAAGATAAATTGAAGAAATTTCTAGAAAAAGCACAAAAGGGGAAAAGCAAAGAAGTAATCCAGGAAACAGGTAATCCCATCCAAGATAGGGGAAAAGGAGGGTCCAGGATGATGGAGAAGAAAAATCCCCAGACAACAGTTGTGCAGCAGGTCTAGGGAGGGACTAGCTATGATGGAGCAGGTCAGATGCTCTGTGAAAGATTAATTCAAGAAGACCTGAGGAATATGTAATGTGTTTGTTTCAGTGCATGCAGAGGAAACTACACATCTGGGGGGATTTTGAGGATTGAGAAAGTGCTAAGTACATACAAATTAAGCAATTTCTAAATAAGTAAAAAAGGTATAGGAAGTAGAATATAATATGGCATAATAGCTTGCTAGGGCTGTGATAGCGAAGCATCACAGACTGGGAGGTGTTCAAGCAGAAATTTATTTCCTCACAGTTCTGAAGCTAGAAGTCTAAGATCAAGGTGTTGGTAGGGTTGGTTTCTTTTGCAGGTTTTGGCTTGTAGATAACTGTCTTCCCCCTGCGTCTTCAGATGTTCTTCCCTCTGTGTCTGTCTGTGTCCCAATTTCCTCTTTTTTAAGGATATCAGTCACATTGGATCAGGGCCCACTCATATAACTTTACTTTAATTACCTCTTGAAAGCCCGATGTCCAAAACCAGTCACATTCTGAAGTACTGGAGGTTAGGGTTACCGCATCTGGAAGTGGGGAAGTGCACAAGTAAGGCCATAACACACAGTCAGCTGTGTATACTATTTCCTGTTCAAAATAGTGTAGCTACAAAAAGCAAGTTCTGAATATTGATCCAAATGTACAATGTAATTGTATCAGGAGAATGGAAAAAATACTGGAGCAGACCAGAAGTGTGTGTGTATGTGTGTGTCTGTGTGTGTCTGTGTGTGCGTGGTGAGAGAGAGAGGCAGATAGACAGACACAGAGACAGAGACAGAGACAGAGAATGAAGAGGAGAGAATGAAGACGAGGTGAGAAAAATCTAAAGGTTCATCTTTCCTAAAGACAAAAACTAAATGATTAACAAATAGCAATGTTTGTTATTTAGAAGTAATAGTTAAGAATGGCTGCTTGTGGAACAGAAAATTATTACATCACTGGACCAGGAATTTCTATTTTTCATAGCCAGCCTTGTAGAGCCACTTGATATTTTAAAATTGTGTGCATGTATAACTGCTAAAAATCAGAAGTGACCAATCGAAATAGTGATGTATAATATTGTGGTAAATATCGTTGTGCAATAAGTATTTTTGCTATTTCAGCTTATTCCATTTCTGGGCTTAAGAATGCAAGCATTTTTTTAATGTTCTTGATATCCATTGGCAAATAGCTCCTGAAAAGATCTGCAGCACTTTCCACTCAGAGGGAAGCACTTGAGGCCACAGTTACCTGTTCTCTTCAAATCCCCTCATTGTTTTAACAGCTTTATTGAAATTGACGTACAATTTCAATACATACATATATACATAGAAAGTGTATAATTTGATAAATTTTTACATGTATTTATGATAAATATCATAAGAGAAGAGATGGGTGGGCAGGAGGGGCTGAAAGTGAAGGGGTAAGTGGGGACCTTTGGAGGTGAGGATTGTGTTCTCTATTTTGATGGTGGCGAGAGTTCCATTTTATGTATATAATATATACATGTATTTGTAATAAAAGTTAAGATTTCGCATCTTAACAATCTCTCTAATTTATTTATTTATTAAAAGATTTGTTTATTTATTTGAGAGAGAACACATCCATATGAGCAGGGGGAGGGGCAGAGAGATGGGGAAGTAAACTCCCCACTGAGCAAGGAGCCTGACTCAGCTGAGATCATGATCCGAGCATAAACTAAGAGTTGGAGGCTTAACCAACATCCACCTACGCACCCCTCTCTCTTCTTTTATTTAGCAATATTACATAATTTACAGTGTAAAGGCCTTGCATATAATTTGTCAGCTTTGTTCATAGATATTTCTTTTTTTTCCCCTGATACTACAAATGGTATTTATTTTAACTTCACTTACCAACTGTCTATTGTTAGGGCATAGAAATACCATTGATTTTTGTGTGTTGATCTTCTATCCTGTAATGTTCCTAAACCAGGCTATTAGTTTTAGTGGCTTTTTCGTAGAGTCCATATGATTTTCTAGACTACTACATTATCCACCCAAAAAAGGACAGATTTATTTCTTCTTTTCATCTGGATGTATTCTTTCTCTTGTTTTATTACACTAGCTAAAACTTCCAATACAATTTTGAATAGAAGTCATGAGTATGGACACCCTTGCCTTATTTCTGATCTTCTGTAAAAATATTCTCTCACCACTATGTATTATGTGAGCTTTAGCTTCTTCAAAAAAAAAAAAAAGATTTATTGATTTGAGAGAGCAAGAGAGAAGGAGAAGGAGCATGAGCGGTGGGGAGGGCAGAGGGAGAAGTAGACTCCCCACTGAGCAGGGAGCCCAATGAGAGGATCAATCCCAGGCCCCTGGGATCATGACCTGAGCCAAAGGCAGAGCTTTAACTGACTGAGCCACCCAGGCACCCCAAGCTATAGGTTTTTTTGTAGATGCCCTTTAATGAATTGAAGAACTTCCTATCTATTTCTAGTTTGTTGAGAATTATGATCAGGAATGGATATTGGATTTTGTCAAATGCTTTTTTTGTATCTAATGAGATATCACAAGGTTTTTCATTTTAAACTATTAATATGTTGAATTGCATTGGTTAATTTTTTAAAATTATGGTAAAATGCGTACAAAATAAAACTTACCATTTAAACCATTTTACATGTACAATTCAGTGGCACTAAGTACATTCACAGTGCTGTACAACCATCACTACTACCTAGCTGCAAAATATTTTCGTCACTTCTAACAAAAATCCCATAACCATTAAGCAGTCACTGTCTATTCACCCTTCTTCCCAGCCGTTTGAAACTGCTAATATGGTTTCTGTCTTTATGGATTTGCCCATTCTGGATATTTCTTTAAAATGGAATCATACAACATGTGGCCTTTTGTTTTTGTGTCTGGTTTGAGGTTCATTCATATTGTAGCAAGTATCAGTATTTCATGCTTTTTTATGGCTGAATAGCCACTATATAGTCATATTACATTGTTTCTTGGGGATCCCTGGGTGGCTCAGCAGTTTGGCACCTGCCTTCGGTCCAGGGCGTGATTCTGGAGTCCCGGAATCAAGTCCTGCATCGGGCTCTCTGCACGGAGCCTGCTTCCTGCATGGAGCCTGCTTCTCCCTCTGCTTGTGTCTCTGCCTCATTCTCTCTCTGTGTCTCTCATGAATGAATAAATAAACTTAAAAAAAGAAAAAAAGAAAAAAAAACATTGTTTTTTCATCTGTTCGTGGCCATTTGGGATGTTTTCTCTTTTGGCTATTACGAATAAAACTACTACAAACATTTGTATACAATTTTTTGTTTGAACATCTGTTTTAAATTCTTTTTGGTATTTACCTAGGAGTAGAATTGCTGGGTCATATTGTAATTCTATGTTTAAGATTCCTTTTGGAGGAAGCACCAAATTATACTCCACAGCAACTCTTCCATTTTACATTCCCACCAACAATGTATGAGTGTTCCAATTTCTCCACGTTTTGGCCAACACTTGTTATTTTCCATTTTTAAAAATTATGACCATCCTAGTGGATATGAAGTGATATCTCATTATGGCTTGAATCTGCATTTCCCTAATGACTACTGATGTTGACTATCTTTTTGTGTGTTTATTGGCCATTTGTTTATCTCTTTGGAGATATATCTATTCACCTCTTCTGCCCATTTTTAATTTTTAAATTAAATTAATTAAATTTTTAAATTTTAAATTAAATTAATTAAATTAAATATTATTTATTTATTTATTTATTTATTTATTTATTTGAGAGAGAGAGAGAGAGGTACAAGTAGACTTTGTGCTGAGTTTATAGCCTGACATGGAGATCTCATGATACTGAAATCCTGCCCTGAGTCAAAATCAAGAGTAAGATGCTTAACCAACTAAGCTACCCCAATGCCCCAACTTTTGCCCATTTTTAAAATTAGGTTGTTTGTTTTTATTGTTGAGTGCTTATAGTTCTTTATATATTCTGGATACCAGACCCTTATCAGATATTTGATTTACAAATATTTTCTCCCCTTCTTTGGGTTGTCTTCCTTATTTATTGGTAGTGTTTTTTCATGCACAAAAGTTTTTAATTTTGATGAAGTCCAGTTTTTTTCATCACTGTGCTTTCTATATCATATTTAAGAAACCATTACCAAAGCCAAAATAATGCAGATTCACCCCTATGTTTTCTTCCAAGAATTATATAGTTTAAACTCCTAAATTCAGGCTTTTGACCCATTTTGAGCTAACTTTTCTATGTGGTGTGAGTTATAATTCCAGCTTCATTCTTTTGCATGTGAATATTCAGTTGTCTGGCATTTGCTGATTTTTTAACATTAACCCAACTTTGTGTTCCTGGGATAAGTTCAATATTGTCATCATGTATAATCCTTTTTTATGGGATGCCTGTGTGGGTCAGCAGTTGAATGTCTGCCTTTGACTCAGGGCATGATTCCGGAGTTCTGGGATTGAGTCCCACGTCAGGCTTCCTGCATGGAGCCTGCTTCTCCCTCTGCTTATGTCTCTGCCTCTCTCTCTCTGTGTCTCTCATGAATAAATAAATAAGATCTTTTTAAAAAATCCTTTTTTATATGTTGTTGGACTTGATATTCATTGGTTAAGAATATTTGTATCTGTATTCATGAGAAATATTGTTCTGTAGTTTCTTGTATTGTCTTTGTTGTCTTTGGTGTAGAGTAATGCTATCTTCATAGAAAGCCTTAAGAGTTATTTTTTTCCTCAGTTTTCTAAAGTCTCTGTATAAAATTGTTATAATTTTTCATTTGATATTTAATTGAATTAACCAATGAAACTGTGTGGATCTGGAGTTTACTTTGTGGGAAAGTTTTTTACTACAAATTCAAATCCTTTAATAAATAGGGCTATTTAGGTCATTGATTTCTTTTTATTTGATCCTGGGTAGTTTGTCTTTCAAGGAATTTGTCTGTTTCATCTAAGTTATCCGATTTATTGATATAAAACTGTTCATAATATTCCTTTCATATAATTTTTATAGCTGTAGAATCTGGAGTGGTGTCATCTCTCTCATTTCTCATATTGGCAATGTGTGACTTTTCTTTTTTTTCCTCATCAGCCTGGCTAGAGGATTATTAATTTCATCAATTTTTAAAAGAAAAAGCTTTGATTTCACTGGTATTTCTCTATGTTTTCCATTTCATTGACTTTTTACTTTTATCTTTTTCATTTCATTTATTTAATTTACCCTATTTTGCCTTTGCTCTTCTTTTTTAAATTTCTTAAAGTAGCAGTTGAACACTGAATTGAGACCTTTATTTTTTGTACTATTGGTGTCTAATGCTATAAATGTCCACTTAAATACTGTTTTAACTACATCCCATGAATTCTGATTATTGCGCTTTCATTTTCATTCAGTTCAAAATATTTATTTCTTTTTTAAAATTTAACCCATAGTCTATGTGCCATCTAGCTCATAAATATTTTGGGACTTAGTAAATGTCATTTATTTTCTATTTATTTCTTTTTTTTTTTTAAGATTTTATTTATTTATTCATGAGAATACACAGAGAGGAGAGAGAGGTAGAGACACAGGCAGAGGGCGAAGCAGGCTCCATGCAGGGAGCCCTGTATGGAACTCGATCCCGGGTCCCCAGGACCACGGCCGTAGGCGGCGCTAAACTGCTGAGCCACCGGGGCTGCCCTATTTTCTATTTATTTCCATTGTGGCCAGACACTATACTTTATGTCTTGAATTCATTAAAATTCATTTAAGATTTGTTCTGTGGCCCCAAATACTGTATATCTTGCTAAATAGTCTGTGTGCACTTGAAAAAAATGTATGTTCTGCTATTTTTAAGTGGAGTGTTCTGTAAATGCCAATTAGGTTTTCTGCAAAAACCAATTAGGTTTTTTAGTTTCTCCATAAATTTCTGATTTTCTATCTATATATTCTATCAATTAAAAAAATATATGTATTCTATCAAGTATTGAAAAGGCAATGTTGAAATCTCTGACTGTGATTTTATCTATTTTTGTTTATTATTCTATCAGTTTTTGCTTCAAGTATTTGGAAGCTCTTTTATTAGGTTCACAAACACTTAAGATTGTTATGTCCTCTTCACGAATTGACCCCTTTATGATTATGAAACATCCTTCTTTCTCTCTGGTAATACTTTTTGTTATGAAATCTACCTTGTCTGATAGTTTTTTTTTTTTTAGATCTGATAGCTTTTTTTTTAGATTCTATTTATTTTTTCATGAGAGACACATGCACACAGAGAGAGAGAGAGAGAGGTAAAGACATAGGCAGAAGCAGGCTCCCTGCGGGGATTCCAATGTGGGACTTGATCCTAGGACCACAGGATCACACCCTGAGCCAAAGGCAGATGCTCAACCAACTGAGCCACCCAGGCTCCCTACCTTGTCTGATATTAGGATAGCCAATCAAGCTTTCTTTTCCTTCTTTTTCCTTTTTTAAGTAAGTTCTATGCCTCAAGATCAAGAGTCACATGCTTTATCAACTCAGTCAGCCACGTGCCCCTGAACTTTCTTTTCACTAGTGTTAGCATAAAGTATCTTTTTCATTCTTTCACTTTAAAAATTTTTATGGCTTTATATTTATAGTGGTTTTTTATGAGAAGCATATAGTTGGTTCTTGCTTTTTTTTTAAAAGATTTTATTTATTTATTCATGAGAGACACAGAGAGAGGCAGAGACATAGGCAGAGGGAGATGCAGGTTCCCTGCAGGGAGCCCAGTGTTGGACTCAATCCTCGAACTGGGATCACATCCTGAGCTGAAGGCAGATGCTCAACCACTGAGCCACCCAGGCATCCCTGGGTCTTGCTTTTTAACCCAATCATACAACATCTTCCTTTTAATCGGAATACTTGGACCACTTACATTTAATGTAATTGTTGATGTGTTTGGGTTTAAGTCTACCACTTGTGCTTGCTATTTATATCTCTTCTTTGTTTTACTTTTCATTTTCTTCTACCTTCTTTTGGGTTGTCTTTTTATGATTCCATTTCCTTTGTTGTCTTATTAGCTATAACACTTCATTACAATTTTAGTGGTTGCTATAGGAATTATATTATATATCTTTAATTTATTATATTATACCTTCAACTGAAATTAGATCATTTCTTGTGTAAGAAACTTATGATGGTATGTATGCTTCCATTCCTGTACTACCCAAGTTTGTGCTATTGTTATCAAACATTTTACTTCTACATATATTAAAGATCCATAATATAGTGTTGTTATCTTTGCTTTAACAGTCAATTATCTTTAAAATTATTTAAATAGGGGAGCCTGATCTGCTCAGTCAGAAGAGCATGTGACCATTGATCTCAGGGTCCTGAGTTTGAGCCCCATGTTCATTGTAGAGATCACTTAAAAATAAAATCTTCTAAATAAATTAATTAATTAATTAATTAATTAATTAAATAAAAGGGAAAAAAGTCCTATTTATCCATAAAGATATGATTTCCAGTGTTCTTCATTCTTTTGTGTAGATCCAAATTTCCATCTAGCATAATTTTCCTTACTCTTGAAAGGCTTATTTTAACCTTTCTTATAGTATATATCTGCTCATGATGAAAGCTTTCAACTTTAGAGTCATTATTTTGTCTTTATTTTTTAAAGATGTATTTTCTTGGGATCCCTGGGTGGCGCAGCGGTTTGGCGCCTGCCTTTGGCTCAGGGCGCAATCCCGGAGACCCGGGATCGAGTCCCACGTCGGGCTCCCTGCATGGAGCCTGCTTCTCCCTCCGCCTGTGTCTCTGCCTCTCTCTCTCTCTCTCTGTGACTATCATAAATAAATAAAAAAAAAATAAAAAAAAATACTATAAAAAAAGATGTATTTTCTTCAAAGAGGAACAAAGATACCCCAGCTGTGGGTAGATTTCTTACCCCATGAGTTTAATGTTGATACATACTCTACTGGGACCCTATAGATCTATGGGTTCCTTCTGTGCAGTTCTCTCTTCCTCCACACTCTGCCTTGCAAACTCCCACTGCATTACCCTCCTGATATTCCCAGCGATGTCTCATCAGCTCAGGGAGACTGCTTGCACCACACTGAGACCACTCCCTGTGCTGCAGCCTGGAAATTCTGTAATCAGTAAACATGAACAATCATAGACTTTATTTGTTTCCCACATCTCAGTAATCAATGTTCTTCCTTGACTGATGTCAAGTATTTTGAAAACACTTTTTTCATACATTTTGTGAGGTTTTTTAGTTGCTTCAGGTAGGAGAATAAATTCAGTCACTCTTATTCCATCTAAACCAGAAGCAGACATCATCCATATAGGTTTTATTTGCCCTACAATTGGTGTAAGCCCCGTTATTGAGCACTGCTCTCTGCCTCAAAAAGTCATGGAATATATGGGAATGTACTGAAGACCTGGGGGTAAAAATACTCCAGTCATATGATCCAACTTGAAAATAACTTTTAGCTTTCTGTCTTTACAATGTGGGAGTTGGATAGAATTAACATCAATAGTTAATGTAAGTTCTCTGATTAAGGTGTAAGTTCTCTGATTCAACATTCTAGCAGTGTTTCCTCAAATTTAGATACCATTATGCATACATGAAGACTCTTTGTTGAGGTCTAGGCCTAGTCTTCTGGGTCTTGCCTTTCTGCTTATTGTCGTATTTCCCAGGTGGCTGTGTTGTTGTCATAATCTCTAGTTTAGAAACAAGAGAGAAGTGTGGATAAGTGTGTGATACAGTTTCTGGCTACCTGCTTCTGTTGTAACTCAGCTACCTTTTATAAGGGTAGATATTTATGATACATTTTAGAACATTTATAAAGCAATCATCTTTTGTCTTTACAACTGAGAGGTAGAGACTTTGAAATTATATACTCTTGATTATTTATTAACACTGTCACATTGACAAATTGATGTCTGTCTTTCATGGTTGCAAAAAGAAAAACTACTGGTCTAACAACAATTTTCTGGGAAGGATATTCTGTAATGCTATATTTCTGGTGTGTGTATATTTAATTTTTTTAAAGATTTTTTAAAAAGATTTATTTATTTGAGAGAGAGGGGACATGAGAACGAGCAAGGAGGAAGGGTAGTCAGGGGGAGAGGCAGAGGGAGCAAGAGAATGTCAAGCAGACACCCTACTGAGTGGGGAGCCCTATATGGGGCTTGATCCCAGGACTCTGTGCTCATGACCTGAGCTGAAATCAAGAGTCGGATGCTTAACTGTCTGAGCCACCCAAGTACCTCTAAAAGTTTTTGTTTTATTATTTTATTATTTTTTAAAAATTTTATGTATTTATTTATTCAAGAGAGAGAGTGAAAGCATGCGGTTGGGGGGAGGGGCAGAGAGAGAAGCAAGCTAGCTCCCCACTGAGCAGGGAGCCCAATGGGGCGGGTGGGGGGAGGCTCAATCCCAGGACCCCAGGATCATGACCTTAGCCAAAGGCAGACACTTAGCCAAATGAGCCACCTGAGCACCCCTAAAATATTTTATTTTTAAGTAATCTCTACACCCAACATGGGACTCAAATGTACAACCCCAGGATCAAGAGTCAGGTGTTCCACTGACTGAGCCAGCCAGGTGTCACTTAATATTTTTATCTGTGTCTTTGTATACCACTTCTTACTTGGCTGGGATCTTTATCTAAAGACCATCCAAGTGAGAGTCAGTGTTACTGAAAGGAATATTTTCCTTCACCATCCAGGGAATTAGAGGAGAAAACTTTTCCTAGAATAAGTGGGTAGTAAATCACTTGTGACCTCTTTCATCATCAACTCCCCCACGCCTGCCATTCCTTTATTAAATCAGTGAAGTTGGGTAACAGTGAATGTCTAGAGCAAGATCTGTATGTTTGGAGGAACATGCATGGAAAGGGAAAACCGAGATCTTTCCATTTATATTTCATTTATGGGATGGGAACAGGAGCAGATGGATATTTTGATAATTTGCATGAAAAGTCTGTTGTCTTTCTTATCTCCATTTGGTAGAGCCATCTCCTTCTCCCCTGGTATACCTTTTGTACATTATGAAATAATACTTTCAACGCTCAAGTGTCGGGACACTTTAATGCTAAGGGGAAAAAATGCTGGCATCAAAACGTGGTTGTGAATGACACCTGCCATTTCAGCAGGTCTGTGAGCACACATACTGAGTCATCAGTGTTAAAAGAAAGCACCTTCAAGCTATTATCAAAGCTGCTCCCCATTTCGAGACAAATGCCTCAGTGAATAAGATAATCAGATTCTTATTTTTCACCAAAATTACCTCTCTTTCCAAAAAATTATAAGTTTTAAAAATTCCCCTTGCTTTGCCCATTGAAGCTCATGGCTTTGTAACTGGGTATAACAGGCATGTGCAAAGATAGCATTGTTTTCTCCTTTAGTATAACATCAACTACTATAAAAGATCTCTTTTGATCATAAACGACTTAAATGTATAAACATTTGGGCTTGTAGTGAGTTGTGCCTTTTCAACTAAGCAGGATGTGAAAACATGAAGGCAAAATTGAGATATCTTCTGACAGCCAGTTCAGGAACCACAGACTTAGAAAGACCATTGGCATTCAAAAACAGCCCCCCTTTGCCAACCTGGAAGCTTTGGATCAATCCCCACTCCTCACAGCTTCACTGGAGTACTACATAGCCCGGGACCCACCCTTGATATTACATTTGGCAAGTGACTTCTTTTCTTTGCCAAGTTAACAACACCATGACCCAGCCAAATAGTCCTTACAATACACCTGAGCTTTAAAGGCATGGCATTCATGCATTTCAAATTTGAAAAGCCTGAAACTTGGCATAATTCCTGATATGCTTCATACATTCTCCCCTCCCTCCTTCCCTTCCCATACTTCTTTCCTTCCTTCCTTTCCTTTGTCACCTTCCCTCCCTCCATCTCTCTCCTTCCCTCTCTTTCCTTCCTTCCCTTCTTCTGTCTCTCTTCTCTCCCTCAGTCTCTCTCTTTTTCTTTCTTTCTTCCTTTTCATGTGTTTTTACAGATAACCTCTTTTTGCAAAAGAAAAATGATCCTCCGACTCACAAGCCTCCGTGGCCTCCATTTGACCCCAAAATCAGACAATAAAAACGAATTATGGGTGAGACCTCTCTGGCTTTTGTTAGTTACCTGGAGTCAAGAGTCAAGGAGTGACCTAACACTGCGGTTGCTGGGGCGCAGTCAGTTTGAAGATGTTTTGTTGAGACTTCTAACTAAGGTTCCTATAGAGATAGCCCATCAGGGATGCTAGCACCTGGCCAGGTGGTGCAGAAAGATCACTTTGGCCCTCTCCAAAGTGATCCCAAAGATTACAAGCCCACTGTCATTATTGTCCATTTCTTCCCTTTCTCTAATTGGCAGATGCATTACAATTACTTAGAATGGAAAGCATCTTACTGTAAAGAACTAATAAGTTCTATTTCCTTTGCTTAAAGAGACCTGCAGGTAAGAGAAACAATGAACATGGTGGCTTGTGAATAATGAGCAGATGCTTGTTTTCAGGTCGTTGTGCAATCTGTCGAGAGGATGGTGCTGACCATATAGGAACTGGGAGCAGGATTGTCCCTTCCCCTGGCCAGGGTTTGCATCTGTGACCAGGCTTCCATTCTGCCTGGGATCCCCCATTCACTGTTCTAACTGCGAAGCTGATCTGACAAGAAAGAGCGAATCTCTTTTGTGGAAAGTTTAATTCTGGATCTCAATCTCCTCTCACCCCCACACCTTTCTTTTGATCTATCTTTTATATAATGAGACGTCTTGGGTTTTTACATCAGTTAAAGGGTGCCATTTCATAAAATACCCAGATGGTTGCACTTTTGAAGAGTAGCATTTTCAGATCCCACATCTATTCAGCCTTGACAGCAGGCTTAGTGAAGAATGTCTAAAGCCTCCTACAAAGAAAGAAAGAACAGCACTGAACTAGTGTTTCTCCCTTTGAAACCAGAGTTAGCCCTCAAAAGCAACCATTATGTGAATGAGAGGGATGAAGAAGATAACCAGAGGCCAGAGAGTTTGGTAACAGAATGACTGAGTTGTCTCCTCGAGATAAGTTTATGCCTTGGGTCTCACACAGTTGAACGCCTTGCAAGTCCAAAGCGTGTATGTTCTAAAGATACTGGACTGCACTTCGGGGTTTTTTTTTGCTCATGACTTAACTTTGTTTAAATGCAGCCCCATCAGACAGGGGGAATAAGAAGGGCCTCTGTGATTTACCATCTATGTGTTGATTTGTAACCCACTGTACAGAAAAAGTTGCAGCAGGGTGAGTGAGGCAGGCAGAAAATCCTCTAATTGCACATATAAACGTGTTTCATAGAAAGGGCACTTGGGGTGTCTAACTGGCTCAGTTGGTAGAGCATGCAACTCGATCTCAGGGCCGTGAGTTCAAGTCCCACATTGGGCATGGAGCCTACTTAAAATAATCTTTTTTTTTTTTTTTTTTTAAAGGAGGGGTACAAAGCAACAGCAGAGGTGAATGCTACCAAGTGACTTTCCTCTTGCAGTTCAAAACAGACAGGGTATTGTATCCCATACTGGTTGATCCAGTCTTTGGTTTCATGGTTTTCTGCTCCTTAGGCCAGAATATTGGCCGGTCCTTTTCAGAAGTTGTAATTACTACACATTGTACCTTCAGGGCATGAAATACTGAAGAACCTTCAAGACAGGGGATTGTAGGTTTGGAAATGGCACGCCACTGGGTTCAGCTTATAGGTTTATACCATCTGCCAGCAACCGATCTCTTCTTTTTAAAAATACAGAAATTAATCCAATGACTCCTTTTGTGCTCCTATCAAAATTTTAAAACAGCAATAACAACTTGATTGTACTCTTCACTCAGGAGAAAAACTTTGCACTTGAAAGACATAAAACGTTTTGTAGAGCTGAGCATTCTTTGAAAGCTCTGGGTGGAAGAAAGCCCTTGCTTAAGGAACTTAATTGAGAGAAACTGTGCAGCCTGGATGGGGCTGCCTGAGTTCAAAGGCACCGCTTTTAATCCCAAACCTTTTTAATTTTACTTAACTTTTATTTCTTTCTGGGTGACTAAACTGCAAACTTCTACTCATCTACTGCCAAGTAATTTTTCTTAAGAAGGTGGATACTTTACAAGATTCATAGCCAGGAGCCCTCTGTCAGGAATGCTGGTGGTACAGTTTTGTGTAGGTAAAAACAGAGACCCAAGAGAGGTCACTCTGTTATGAATGTGGAACAGACTCTATCTTTGGCAAGTCTGCTGCAATTGAAAACAATAAGGCACTCCTTTAAGTCTGGAAAATGCAATGCCTCTGGCAGTACATGATCTTGGAGGGGGAAGCTTAGTGTTTTCACAGTTGAGATTTTGTGTTGGTAGAACAGCCAGAGTGTCAACTGTTGCAGGGAAAGTCATCCAGCTCACACATATGTGTCGAGAAAGAAAGCTGAGCTTCAGGAGATTACATTTAACATTTGCGGGGGGATGAACCAGAAGAGTGCAGAAAAGGCGTGCTGCAGCCAAGAAGTAAGTGGCTATTGGAAGAACCACAGTAGCAAAATTGTTCTTCCTTTTGCTCTAGTACAAGACACCTGTAACTTGGCTTTCAGACTTTCACACTATGTGATTTTTTTTTTCTTTTTTTTTTGGTATGGCCATTCTAGGGCCATACCAAGAACTCATAAAATGACCAGGTAAACTAACCCTCAACATAAGTAATTTCTTGAAAACAGCAAACAATGAGATAGGCCAGCTTTTTCTGGCTGGTCTATCTTCATAAAATGAATGTCCAGAATCATACCATATTTGATGATTTTGATCATCCTAACAACTAACACAGATCAACAGAGCAGCTACCTTTTTTTTTCAACATTTTTTTTAAGGGAAAAAAATAGATTTTTTGTGATGATTGTACTCTTGCCTTTTTGTGACTTCTAGTCCTTTTACCGTCTTACAAATAACTACTTATCTGTATTGTTCTGGTCACTTTTTCTTTTTTCATGAACCAAATATCAATTGGCTTTAAGAAAGTGTTCCAGAAGAATTAAGAAAGAACACATAATATGGTTTATTAAATGTTGTAATGACATTGTTTAGCACACCATCCTATAAGACTGGTACTATTAAATATGAAACATCAATTGAAAATCAACTGGCACATAAACCAACTTAACATGGCATGTAAAGAGCCAGTAAAGAAAATGTACCAACTCACACCGGTCTGGATGGCTACTATCAAAAAGTGAAAAAATATTTGTTGGCAAGGATGTGGAGAAATTGGGACACTTGCATATTACAGATGGGAATGTAAAGTGGTATAACCAGTATGGAAAACAGTATGGTGGATCCTCAAAAAATTAAAAATAGAACTACCATATGATACAGTAATTTCTCTTCAGGGTTTATATATCCAAAAGAATGGAAAACAGGGTCTCAAAGAGATATTTGTATACCCATGAACAAAGAAGCATTATTCAAAATAGCCAAAAGGTAGAAGCAGCCCAAGTGTCCATCCACAGATGAATGGATAAACAAAATGTAGTATATACATAAAATAGAGTATTATTCAGCCTTAAAAAGGAAGGAAATTCTGACACATGCTACAACAAGGAAGAAGCTTAAAGACATACTACATGAAATAAGCTGATCATAAAATGACAGATACTGTACGATGCCACTTATATGAGCGACATAGAGAAGCCAAAGAGTGGTGGTTGCCATAGGCTGGGAGGAAGGGGACACCGGAGAACTTTTTAATGCATACAGAGTTTCAACTGAGACAGATGAAAAAGTTCTGTAGATAGATGGTTGTAGTGGTTGTACAACAATGTGAATACACTTGATGCCACTGAACCATACACTTAAAAATGGTTAAAATAGTAAATTTTATGTCTACACAAGGAAAAATAAAATATTAGATAAGGAAGTTACCGTTTTATTTTTTTTTAAGATTTTACTTATTTATTCATGAGAGACACACAGAGAGAGGCAGAGACATAGGCAGAGAGAGAAGCAGGCTCCCTGTGGGGAGCCCGATGTGGGACTTGATCACAGGACCTCGGGATCATGCCTTGAGACTCAACCATTGAGCCACCCACGTGTCCCAGGAAGTTACCTTTAAAAAAAAAAAAAAAAGTACAGGTGTGCCTGGATGGCTTAGTAGGTTGAGCGTCTGCCTTCGCTCAGGACATGATCTCAGGGTCCTGGCATTGAGCCCCACATAGGGCTCCTTGCTCAGCAGGGAGTCGGCTTCTCTTTCTCCCTTTGCCCCTCCCTCCACTCCTGCTCTCTCTTTCAAATAAATAAATAAAATCTTTTAAAAAAATAAAATTTAAAAACCTAAAGAGCATTTTTTTTGCTGCTTTTATTGGACTTACATATGATGCTGCCTTTATTGGACTTATATTCTCTGTCATTGTTG
Source organism: Canis aureus (assembly GCF_053574225.1). Lineage (NCBI taxonomy): Eukaryota > Metazoa > Chordata > Mammalia > Carnivora > Canidae > Canis > Canis aureus. The sequence goes on from NC_135616.1 coordinate 10,863,840, forward strand.
CCTGCCTGCTGTAGGAGCCAATGAAATATTTTGTGTGAGTTTAATTTTTTTTTAAAGATTTTATTTATTCATTCATGAGAGAGAGAGAGAATGAGGCAGAGACGGAGGGAGAAGCAGACTCCATGCAGGGGGCCCGATGCGGGACTCGATCCTGGGTCTCCAAGATCATGCCCCGGGCGGAAGGCAGGCGCTGAACCGCTGAGCCACCCAGGGATCCCTTTGTGTGAGTTTTAAATTACGTCAGGCCCACACCTTCCCGTGCCCCTTGTCTGAGAAAGAATTCATTGCTCCCCTGTTCTTCCCCACCCCTCCCACTTCCCATATACCCTCACCTTCATTGTAGGGGTCAACCAGAGGTGCATAGAGCCATCTGGTTGAGAAACACCAATTATGTGAATATCTGTATAAAATGGTCAGATTGAATCTGTGAACAAGTTGTCTTTTATCGTCTTGGTACAAGGACTGTGGGAAGGGAAATTAAAGGTGCAAAGGAGAATGGTACCAGAGAACTCTAGAACTGTGAACTGATTTGCCCCAGACATTTTGTGCCAACTTATAACAATGACCTAGTCCATCAAGAAACAGGTGAATCCTTACCAGGGGAAGGAGTTTTAATTTTGAGAGGAACCTAATGGCATTTTAGTTTGCTTTCAGAAAGTCTGACTTTATAAGAGCTGTCCCTGGGGGGTTGGGTGGGGGTGGGGAGCGGGTTATGCAGGATTCACAATAGGCTTGGGGCCTGGTCAGGTTGGTTTTGTTTCCCCGATTTCTAAGCAAATTATGCAGACTAAGATATAACTGGATTGTTTCCCTACCCCCTCAGCAACGTGAATACCAGAATTCAAGGCACACGGACTTGAGGAGGAAGCTGGACATTGGACATTACGCTGGCTGCGATAGCTGTACACATTGTTCTGCTTCTGAAATTCCTCTAGATGTGCTTTAATATTGTGTCGAACAAAGACGAGAGGCCTGTATTCTGTGCGTTAGAGCCATGGCAACTGCTATGCCTGCATCAAGGGCCCACCTGCCCACACTGAGGGGGCGAGGCCCCCTTCCACTGTCACGCTCACCAAGAAACGTAGAAATGCTCTGGCTGCGAGGCATAGCCTTGGACTAAATTTCCTTTCTCTATTCCTCCAAGCTTCCGCAGGTTCACTCGATCCAACAGCGTGACGACTGCAGTGCAGGCCGACCTGGACTTCCACGACAATCTGGAAAACTCTCTGGAGTCGATAGAGGACAATTCGTGCCCCGGGCCCATGGCCAGACAGTTCTCCCGGGACGCCAGCACCTCCACGGTCAGCATCCAGGGCTCAGGAAACCACTACCACGCCTGCGCAGCCGACGACGACTTCGATGCGGATTTTGACCCTTCGATCCTGCCTCCCCCCGACCCCTGGATTGACTCCATCACCGAAGACCCCCTTGAGGCCGTCCAAAGGTCAGTGTGCCACCGGGACGGCCACTGGTTCCTGAAGCTCCTCCAGGCCGAGCGGGACCGCATGGAAGGGTGGTGCCAGCAGATGGAGAGAGAAGAGCGGGAAAACAACCTGCCGGAAGACAGTAAGTAACCGCCGCCGCGCAGCAGCGCTCGGGCCGCCGGACGCCTGGCGGCTCCTGCCCGCGCGGTTCCCGGGTCCCGCCGCGCCTCCAGGCGCCCCGGCAGGAGGGCGCGCGGCCGCCGTCCCCGTGGGGGGTCCCCCCGCCCCCCCCCGCCCCGCCCCGCGCCGGCCGCACCGTGCGCAGGAGAGCTCTGGGCCGACCCCGCCCGCCCCGCATCCTTTCTTCTCCGAGAAGCGCCGAGCCCCGCGTGGGGGCGGCCTCCCGTCGCCGCGGCGGGTCCTCTTTCCCGAGGGCCTCCTGAAGTGGTGCCGACTCTCCGGGAGCTGAGCGATGCTGACCGAGGCCGAGGCCGCCCAGCACGGGCCTGGCCGTGTGCGCTCTCGCGGCTTTGCTGCCGCCCTTGACCTGCCGTGTGGGGCCGAGGCCGCCCTGCAGGCGCCCGGCTCGCTCGCGCTCCTGGACCCCGTTAGCGCGCACTCACCTTCCGGGTGTTGCGGGGGCAAAGCTGCAGCCTCCAAATCAACTAACTCAAATTTCGACTTAAAATAAGGGTCCAGGGGAACCCTGGGTGGCGCAGCGGTTTGGCGCCTGCCTTTGCCCCAGGGCGCGATCCTGGAGACCCAGGATCGAGTCCCACATCGGGCTCCCGGTGCATGGAGCCTGCTTCTCCCTCTGCCTGTGTCTCTGCCTCTCTCTCTCTCTCTCTGTATGACTATCATAAAAAAAAAAAAAAGGGTCCAAATAAGTGATAAAATAGGAGTAAAGAAAATAAGTGATGGCGGCCTTGCGCACCGTTGTTGTCAAACTTGCCTCTTTTTTTTTTTTTTAAATTTTTATTTATTTATGATGGTCACACACACAGAGACAGAGAGGCAGAGACAGAAGCAGGCTCCATGCACCGGGAGCCCGACGTGGGATTCGATCCCGGGTCTCCAGGATCACGCCCTGGGCCAAAGGCAGGTGCCAAACCACTGCGCCACCCAGGGATCCCCAAACTCGCCTTTTTAACGCAGCAGTAATTCCTGCTAACAACTGACAAGGGGCAGCTGACGGGCAGGCGGGCCAGCCGCTGGCTGCAGTCGGTAGAGGGTGGGACTCCTGATCTCAGGGTTGTGAGCTCAAGCCCTACGTTGGGCATAGAGCATACTTAAAAAAAAAAGGAAATAATTGACAAGAAAATGACCAGGTTACCTCGATTCTGAGGCATGGTTTCCACATTTTCAAGAATTCTGAAACTGAGATACAGTTTATAATCAGTGTGTATTTGAATGCTGTGTGTTTATTTTCCTCTGAAAAACTATTATGGAATGAATGTGAATCTTCCAACTGATGGTATTTTCGAATCGAAGAAATTTAGGCATCTAGAGGTAGGGCTTTTTTTTTTTTTTTTTTTTAGATTTATTTATTTATTTACTTATTTATTTATGATAGACACACACACACAGAGAGGCAGAGACACAGGCAGAGGGAGAAGCAGGCTGCATGCAGGGAGCCCGACGCAGGACTCGATCCCGGGGCTCCAGGATCGCGCCCTGGGCCAAAGGCAGGTGCCAAACCGCTGAGCCACCCAGGGATCCCCGAGGTAGGGCTTTTTTAGGCCTACCTATTTTTTAAGTGATTTAACTTTTTCTCATAAAAGATTTAAAACATGCACAAAAGTAGAGAGTTTAGTACGATGTACCCATCACCCAGCATGACCTGGCCAGTCTCCTTCCTTTTCTTATCTTCCCCCCACTTATCATTTTTGCCAGATTATCTTAAAGTCTGAGGCATCATAGCACTTTACTCTGTGTCCACTGATAAGGATTCTTTTTTACATAATCATCATATATTATCTTCTGTAATAACAGTATCAATAATTTCTTAATGATTAGGCCTTGAGACTATGTTAAATCATGTTAAATAGATTAAATGAACCAAACTAATTGTGTCAAGGGGCTGTGAGTTTTCCATAAAAGAAGCATTTTTTATGAAAACCGAGTCTGGAAAAATATCAATTAGCAGACTGTGGGATTTCCTTGCTGTGTCTTGTTCTCAGCTCTTCTCTGCACTCATTCCTCCTGCCTGAAACTTATCAACTGGCTGAGTAGCTTACCTGTCGCCTTTAGGGGCAGGGCAGAGAATCCATAAGTAGGTTTCTATAACATGCTTTTTGTTCTTTTGTATTATAATACAAACAACTTAGCAGTGGGAAAGTAAATCTCCTTGACATTTGCCCCTAACAGTTGCTGCCATGGCAGGCTCACCTGAGTGTTGATTCACAAGCAGATTTAGCTTTTGGCCTGATAGGTGAAGGAGGCACTGCCTAACAGCAATGGATGGTGTAGTTTTCAGCAAACAGTCTTAGCACTTACATCTTATTCTCCTTTTCCCTTGTGGGTATAACCGAAGTTCCTTGGATTCTTCCTAGGAAAAATCCTGGTGTCTAAGGAGCGACAGCCTCTGGTGCACTGCTCAACAGAACAAGCTACCTTTCAGATTTCAGTGCATTCAACTCATTAACGTGGGGCTCATTCTAATTTCTGGTTGACTTCAAATAGGACCTAGGAAAGCTGCTCATCTGTTGTCTTTTGATCTGGATTTTTGTTGTTTTTTTGTTTCTGGTTTTGTTTTTCCATCTAAGAGTAGATCTCCTTCTCTCAACCCAGCTTTATAATGATGCATAGGACAGTCATTGTATCAAGATTTAGGAAAATCTTCTGTGACACTAAAGGAGGTATGAAAACAAGTTAACATGTTTTGATACAAACACATGTATTTGAAAGGCGAAAGTCTTGTCAGAAAACTGAGTTCTCCATAAATAAATACATTAATAAATAAATAAATAAATAAATAAATAAATAAATAAATAATAATAAATTTTAAAAAAGAAAACCAAGTTCTTATCTTGTGTTTGGGATAAAAGGGAAGTATTTTTGTATTTAGAAGCATACACTATTGGAAAAGTCCCAAGGTAATGAACACGAAAGAGCAACCCATTCATTTACTGTTATAGAATTTTACTTCACGTTACTTAAAATATTAACTTATACATAGGACTTAACAAATCTATTCCATATGAAGGTATTTTGCAATAACAAGGGTTGGGGTTCTAAAGAATAATAATTGCTATCTTTGTACATGAAGTTCCCACCATTAATAAGCTATACACCTTTGTGGACATTTTCTTCAGAGTAGTGATAAATTTTCTCAGATCTACCACTTTATTTTACAAGGTTGCTGCCTGGAGGGAGGTGCAGTGGTTGTGGTTGCAGAACAGACAAAGATTACCAGGGGTGGGAGTATTTTTTGATACTTTGCTTTAAAAGCACTAAACTGAATAAATCAGTCTTAGGTGGCAAGTGTGCAACAAAACCTGCTTCACTGGACCATTGGTCTTCCTTTGTAGTTTGAAACATATTTTAGGGGCATCTGGGTATCTCAGTGGTTGAGCGTCTGCCTTTGACTCAGATCATGATCCTGGGGTCCTGAGATCGAGTCCCACGTTGGGCTTCCTGGGGAGCCTGCTTCTCTCTCTGCCTGTGTCTCTGCCTCTCTCTCTGTTTTCCATGAATAAATAAATAAAATCTTAAAAAAAAAAAAAGAAAGAAAGAAACATAGCCTCTAATGCCAAGATCCCTAGCAACACCTCTGCCCCTCCCCTAACAGCCAAAAGATTCTAGGGTTTCTAGAATACAGTTTTAAAGCCAATGGTCTTAAAAAATAAAAAAATAAAATAAAAAAAATAAAGCCAATGGTCTGTAGTGAAAAGTCCAAATTATTAATTTTTTCGAATATAATTTTATAACTTTAAATTTTTTTATTTTTTGAAAATTTTTATTCATTTATTCATGAGAGACACACAGACAGAGGCAGAGACATAGGCGGAGGGTAAGGCAGGCTCCATGCAGGGAGCCCCATGTGGGACTCGATCCCAAGACTCCAGGATCACACCTTGAGCCAAAGGCAGATGCTCAACCCCTGAGCCACCCAGGCTTCCCTATAATTTTATAACTTTAGGTCAAACAGCTGACACAAATTTTATTTATTTATTTATTTATTTATTTATTTATTTATTTAACACAAATTTTAGATGTAAATGCCCTTTATGCTTTTTTGAATGTACAGAGCTGATTCAAATTAGTAGCATCCATTCATATAAGCCCATCTTGCCTAGACTTCCTTCAAGTCTCAGCTTGGGCCTCACCTTCTGGAAGTTTGTGGAATGCTTCCCCTCAGGCTCAATTGGGTGTGTCTCCCTGGTGATTCCATAATAGCCTGTACATTTGTCTATCAGCAATTTCCAACAGTATTTTATACTCGTCTACGTATCTCTCCTCCACGGTAAAGTGAGCTCTCTGAGGACAGAAATTATTCTTATTTCACTCATCTGTACAGCCACCGCCCCTCTGATGGTTCCTGGTACATAGTAGGGGATCAATTAATATGTATTTGAGTCCTGGAAATATTTTGGAAATTCTGTTTTACAAAAGTATTTTACCTTGCAAAAATGTTTCCCAGAATACTATAGAATACTCTATGAGTAACTAACAGTTGTTGTTGCCAGAAATGGGAAAGGGGCTTCCCTGGTGAGGTGATGAGCTCTTCTGATCATGAGAGCAAGAATCTGGCAGAGAGAGATGAGCACCTGCCACAGCAATGGTAGAAAGGACTTCTGTGTTGGTCAGCTGAATAATCTAGATGAACCCTCTATGCCCCGTCCAGCTCTTGGACACGATTCCATTTGACAAGCACTTGAAAGCTTTATCCTTCACACCCAAGAGCCTCGATCTACCAGCATCCCAGAATTCTAAATCGTGCAGAGGTAACTTCCCATGCCAAATTTCACAGGTCAAAGAGTTGCCAATTTCCAATGAGGCAAACTCCAATCCGTGAGGGTCTGACCAGAGAGCTGTGGCCACCCTCCCCAAGAGGAAGGGAAAATAGAAGCACAAGAGAGAATATTCGTCTTGTCCTTACAATACCCCTGGCAGTGGGCCGGAGGGTTTGACAGGTGTTTTATTTGCCCTCAGAACAGCTCTCTGGCAGGATCTTGTCCAAGGTCACAGAACACAGAAGTGTCTGATAGGACAGATACAACATGAATAACATTTGACAAGATAATAATACTCCGTGTGTCGTGTGTCGCTTGGTGCTGTCCTCTAAAGCTCTCCATATGTATCTGTCTCTGGCTCCTTGGCAACCACAATTCTGTTCTGATAACTGTGCCTGGAGCCGTAGAGGGCCTTTGTTTTACTCATTCTCTAATTTAGCCTTTTCTTTTTTTATTAAAAAAAAAAAAAAAAAGAAAAGAAAAAGAAAAAGAGGAAGAGAGGCCAGAGGCCAGTCCTGTCTGGTAGGCACAGCCAATGTCTGAGTTACCAGCTTCAAAAAAAATTTGTGTACATCCAGAAAAATAGCTTTGACATATGGGTCAAGCCTGGATATATCTATCTCTTGGCCAAGCCACCTTATGTGTTTTTGGGTCCCCTACAAGTAGGTCCATTCAAGGTATATGATGTAGGTGGCTCCTTGACAGGTCTCTCCTATGAGATGTATCTTCAAAATCATCATGGAAGGGGAAGTAGTTTAGGGTGAGAGAAGGGAAGATCCTTACCATACTTGCTTAGTTTATTTTGTAGGGCACCGGAATCATCCCAATTCTTAAATATTAAAAAATGTACCTAAAATGCCTCTGAACTGCACCTAAAGCCTCTGAACTGTATACTTAAACATGGTTGAAATGTAGATCTGATGTATATTTTACCACACAAAAAAATCCTGCCTCCCTCCAAAAAAAGTCTTCAGCAGCTGAAAGGAGTGGAAGAAGCACTCTATCATCATGCTCATAGTTATTCATCACGCTTATAAGAATGTAAGGTATTGGGGACCTGGGTGGCTCAGTTGGTTGAGCATATGCCTTCGGCTTAGGTCATGATCTCATGGGTTGGGCTCCCTGCTCAGTGGGGGAGTTTGCTTCTCCCTCTCCCTCTGTGTGCAGTCTCTCTCTCAAGTAAATAAATAAAATCTAAAACATAAAAAAAAAAAAAAAGAATGTGAGGTATTTCATTCAATATCTTCCTGAATTTAAAATGCGCTATGTTCATGGGGGATGAAAAAGAATTTAGGAACAGAACCTATTCGCTCAGTGGGAGCATGAGATCCAGATTTAGGGTGTTGGGCAGTTGCAGTCATCTTTCCTGATTAGAGCATTAAAAAAGAAAGGAGCCATCGATTTTATATAATTATTCAGTTATCAATTATTTTACGATGCCACTATCCAGATTCTGACAGCTGCTTCCTAGGGACGTTGTTTTGGACATTCCAGAACTGGAAAAACCCTTTCCTGGTTTACCTGAAGCTGTGAAATGTGTGCAACAAAGGGCAGAATGAGAACAGGCATTTGTGGTCGCCTGGTAACGTGGTATTATCTTTGCAAAGTGTAACTGTAAATTCTTTGGGTGCATGGAGCTATTATGTTCCCCGATAAAAATAAAAGCAGAGCAGAGACTTCAGTTCTTGTTTTAAATGTTCATCCCCAGGAGTCAATGGTAGAGTTTTGGCTTGGTGACCAAATAATAAAAATCTGCAGCGAGTGAGGTTTCCTCCGAGGCCTGGCAGCTGATAGAATGCTTGTTCCCCCAGCACTTGAAGTAAAATGATACAAGCTTTTCTCAGACAATGAAGCCCTTGTGTGAACCAGCTGTCTCGGGGAGATGGCTCAGTGCTATTTGACAGTGGCTTGTATGTTACATAGATACGTCTGGTATTATCTGACCGGGAATGAAATGGCCAGATGGAACCAAATGCTCCTAACTAGGAATGCAGTCTAGCAATGCGGCGAAAAACAGAGGCTCAGGTTTCAGTGGCCCCAGGGCGAAATACTGGCTGATTGTCCTCAGAAATCTATCTTTGCCTCCTGAATTGTGGACAACTTACATGCGGAATTTTCAGGCTTTATCTGAAATGAACTGATAAACCTAGAGCGTGTGCAGGAGGCCGATTAATTCCGCTTTAATTTTGCCTGGTAATAGCATCCAAGTTAGTGAAACTTGGCCTTGGGTCCCCCAGAAGGCTTGTGAGCCTTGGCAGCGAACGTGGGGCTGGTGATGAAACCTGCAGTGGGGTTCACCTGGTTTCAGGTTGAGTTACAGAAGCTGCGCACGGTCATCCCTGGGAGCGCCGATTGGTGCGATCACCGGGCTCCTGTGGCCCGGGTTGCCCGTGGCGTGGCCCTGCAGCCTGTGGGTGGCAAGCAAAGGAGCGCGGCCTCTGATTTCTGCAGGTCCTCTGCCTCAAGCCTCGTGTGTTTTGAAGCAGGGTGAGGTGGGTGCATCCTGGCTCTTTTCTGTTTATTCTCATCTTACTTTTTAAAAAAAATTTAAAAAAAAACATTTTATTTATTTATTCATCACACACACACACACACAGAGGCAGAGACACAGGCACAGGGAGAAGCAGGCTCCATGCAAGAAGCCTGATGTGGGACTCGATCCCGGTTCTCCAGGATCACACCCTGGTCTGAAGGCAGGCACTAAACCGCTGAGCCACCCAGGGATCCCCCTCATCTTACTTTTGAAGTCATCTTCAAAAATTCCCTCCCTTCTCCAGCCGTCGCGCGCGCACACGCTCCCACACACACCACCACCCCTACACACACACTGCAGTCTTTCTTTTAAGGTCTCGCCAACCTGAAATTAGTGACCACAGAGGAAGTGGCGGTAATGACAAGGAAATCGTGCATGTGTGATGTGTCTTATGCTTAACCTTCTGGAAGGCTCAGTTTACTTTGCTCTGCACAGCACAGGGCACAAAGAAAAAGGTCTGGATGCCAGAAGGCCATCACAGAGCATCCTTTTGTGGGCGTGTTCCGTTGGGAGTAGTCTGGAGGCTGAGGCTGAGGAGGGTACGGGCATGGAGAGGTGGAGTGTGTGGCAAAGTGAAGGCCAGGCCTGCAGAGGATCTCCCGGTGCGGAAGCCGCAGGCAGTGGTGTCTCAGTTTCCAAACTACCTCTGGACTGCAGGGAGGCAGAGATCGCAGAGAGGCACTGGGGCAAGCTCCCGGGTAAGAACTCTGCTGGTTTTCTCCAACAGTAACTATTTATGGGGAATATATTTGCAATAGACTTCAACAGAGGATTTAGTTCTTTTCTTCTGTATTGCCAAGGGATCTTTGTTTTGTTTTGTTTTTAAAGATTTTATTTATTTAATCATGAGAGAGACACAGAGAGAGGCAGAGACACAGGCAGAGGCAGAAGCAGGCTTCCTGTGGGGAGCCCGATGTGGGACTCGATCCCGGGACCCCTGGATCACACCCTGAGCCGAAGGCAGATGCTCATTTGCTGAGCCACCCGGGTGTCCCAAGGGAAATGTCAACTAATTTCATTTCACTGGGCTTTCAAAAGCTCAAGAAATGATGTTCTTATTTCATAGCTCATATAAATTGAAATATGGATTGAAACATAACCATCTTTTATGAGTAAGACTCCTGGAGTATGAACTGAGAGAAAAAATTAAATTAGTTGAGCTTTTGAAAACTTGCTCTTTACAAAAAAATACCTCCTGACCCCACCCTACCCCCCTGCCCCCACCACGTCTTAACACTACGGAAGCTTTTATTTTTTTTTATTTTTTTTTAAATGTTTATTTATTTATGATAGTCACAGAGAGAGAAAGAGAGAGGCAGAAACACAGGCAGAGGGAAAAGCAGGCTCCATGCACCAGGAGCCCGACGTGGGATTCGATCCCGGGTCTTCAGGATCGTGCCCTGGGCCAAAGGCAGGCACCAAACCCCTGCGCCACCCAGGGATCCCTACGGAAGCTTTTAGCCTATGGCATAATTTCTTTTTTTTTTTAAGATTTTATTTATTTATTTATTTACAAGAGACACACAGAGAGAGGCAGAGACATAGGCAGAGAGGGAGAAGCAGGCTCCATGCAGGGAGCCCGATGTGGGATTAGATCCTGGGTCTCCAGGATCATGCCCTGGGCTGAAGGAAGATGCTCAACCATTGAGCCACCCAGGTATCCCCTATGGTATAAATTCTACTTGAGAATTCTATTCTGTATTCATTAACCACTGACTTTTGGCTCAAAAAAAAAAAAAAAATGCACTCTTGTAAAATGCAGAGCAACCACCATCAGCCAGGAATGAAACAGATCCATGTTTTCTATGGAGACCCTTAGTTGACAGTAGGTCTGGATCACAAATGTGTTTGAGGAGCAGCTGGGCAGTTGGTTGGAGAAATTTTTTCCACGAGGACACACTTGTAAATAAGAATGCCTCTACATGAATAATCCCAACTTGAAATCACACAGATTTGGTGTGGCAAATCCACATGAATTTAAAGAAAGTGGGTAGATCTACTTTTTAAAAATTCCTTTTCCCTCTTCTTTTTTTTCCTTTTCCCTCTTCACCCTTAAAGTCTACAACTGGGATTGGGGGGAGCCAGATGAGTAACAAGAAGTAGCCTAACTCTGCCCAAATAGTTCTAGAAACAGAAACCCAAAAGGAATCATAGCCCAACTGAGACTGTATTAGCTAATTAATTAGTCAGAACTCTAACTTAAAAAGTGACGCTAGACATGCTAAAACCTTAAAGAATCAGAATGTGGGAGTCCTGGAAAGTTGTAGCTAATTTATTTTTCTGGTTCAGAAAAACACCAGGACACCAGGAATTACACGGGCACAGTCTGTGCCATTGAAGGATTTGAGGTTTGGTTAGAAAGTCAGACATATAAATAGATCATGTTGGAAAGAATGTGGGAAGGGCAGAGAGTTCTATGCAACTTAAGGAGTAACAGGGAGGGAGAGGGGAAAGGAGGTAGAGTTTTCTGGAGGAGGTATACCTAAGTGCAGGATGATGAGTTAGTGAAGGAACCAAGGCAGGGGGCATCCCCAGCTTGGTGTCTAGCCTGAGCAAAGGCACTGAGAAGAGAACAGCTTTTAGATGTGGGCAGCTGGGGACCCAGAGCACCGTGGAGGGTGCAGAGGTAAAGCTGAACAGGTGGGTCTTGCCTACAAGCCATTGAAGAGAGTTCCCCACTTACCCCAGGGATGAGATGGAGCCATGGGAAAGTCTTAAGCATGGAAATTAAATGCGATAAAAAGACACTCTAGTTCCCCTACTAAATAAAACCAAACCTCCAAGATTGGCAAGGGAGGGAGAACAGTCACAGGGTGGATGGGGTGACGAAGCCTGGTCACCCTAGTAGTAATCAACTAGGGAGTCCTGAGGGAAATACGGATCTGGGGAGACAAGAGGTGTCCGGTGGATGCTCAGCTATGCAGCCCTGCAGCTTGAGGGCTTGTTAGACGCTGGAGTTACACATCTGGGAAACAAACAAATTTCCAAAATAGCTGAAACGAGGAGAGTGATGAACTGGTGCAAGCAGAGTAAGGAAAGTGGGCTTGGGACTGAATTTTGTGTTCAGCATTTATGAGGTGACAGGAGAGAGCCCTAAGGAAGAAAGAATGCAGTGTCAGAGCCAGAGACTGTGTGTGGGAGCCTTTGTGCCAAATGCAGAGCTATGGGGTGGGGGTGGGGGGGTAAGGGGGGTGAAGAGAGGCCAGGCAGCAGAGTAGGGAGACAAATGGTGGCTGAGGAAGTAGAGGAGCAGAGGCAGTCCGTCCTTTCCAGAGCATTCACAGGAAGGTGTTAGTCCACCAGGGCTGCCATCACAAAGTCCCACACACTGCTGGCCTGAACAGAGATGACGTTTTCGGTTTGGGAGGCTGGAAGTCTGAAATCAAGGTGCTGGTTTCTTCTGAGGCCCCTTGGCTTGCAACTGGTTTTCCCTCTGTGGGTCTGTGTTCTGATCTCCTCTTATAAGGACACCAGTTACATTGCGTGAGGACCCACCCTGATGACCTCTTTTTAATTTAATTACAGAATCAAAGGCCCTGTCTCCAAATACAGTCATATTCTAAGGTATTGGGGGTTAGGACTTCAACCTTTGAATCTTGGGAAGACTCAGTGCAGACCAGGACAAGGAAGAAAAGGAATTGTAAATATAAACTAGGCTGGAGGGGATCATGAGATGGGGGAGGATCCCCCATGACTATCACCGCTTAGAATGAGAGTGATGGGAGGATGGATGCTCACAGGCATCCCCGGTAGTGTTCTAGCACAGGAAACAGAGATTGTAGAGATGGGGACAGATTTATGTAGTATATTCTCAGAGCAGCTAGAAGGGAATAAGGCCGAGGACTCAGGTATACGAGAAGAGTGAATGTAAAAATGTCTTTAAGGAACCCCTGGGTGGCTCAGCCATTGAGCCTCTGCCTTCAGCTCAGGGCGTGATCCTGGGGTCCCAGGATGGAGTCCCACATCGGGCTCCCTGCATGGAGCCTGCTTCTCCCTCTGCCTGTGTCTCTGCCTCTCTCTCTGTATCTCTCACGAATAAATAAATTAAAAATCTCCAAAAAGAAAAGAAAAAGTCTTTAGAGGTGACATTAGAAACAGAAGTTATTTTCAATATAAAACACATAAACCCTATATCATGAACTAGTATGTAGCTATTAAAATTATAGTGTAGAAATATAATTGCAGAAATGTATTTATTGATATGGAAATATATTTGTAATGTTAAGCTGCGTTAAAAAATGCAGTTTATGCAAGAGTATGTATGCATGGTCCCACATACACAATAGGATTTGATGTATGGATGTGTAGGTGTCTGTTTTCAGGAAAAGTAGTCACCAAAATATTAAAGGGTGATTTCTTTCTTTTTTTTTTTTTAAAGATTTTTAATTTATTTATTCATGAGAGACACAGACAGAGAGGCAGGGACATAGGCAGAGGGAGACTCTATCCCAGGACCCTGGGATCACAACCTGAGCCAAAGGCAGACCCTCAAACACTGAGCCACCCAGGTGTTCCATATTTTTAAAATTTTTTAATTTTATTTTTAAAGATTTTATTTATTTATTCATGAGAAACACAGAGAAAGAGGCAGGGACATAGGCAGAGGGAGAAGCAGACTCCCTGGGGGGAGCCCAATGTGGGACTCGATCTGGTGACCCTGGGATCAGGCCCTGAGCCAAAGGCAAACGCCCAACCACTGAGCCACCCATGCGTCCCCCCAGGTGTCCCTTAAACTATGACTCCTTAAAAAAAAAAAAAAGAATGAATGTAAGTAATTCTCTTCTGGCACCTGGCATCTTTGCTGTTATCTAAGTAACCAGAAAGGTCGGCTGCTCACCCATCATGGAGAACCCCCACACCCTTTAGAGGTTAAGGGGACTAGACAAGTATTAGGAGAGGCCAAACAATGAGAATATTCCTGCCTGATTCTGCTTTCTTCTTCTCATAGGAGGCAAGGTTATTGCTGAAGATGAGGAAGCAGGGTTGAGTTGCAAGTAAGAGTCAGAAAGGGAGGGAGGGTCAGAGAGGGCAGTAACAAAGATCATCTCAAAGGACAAATGAACAGCAATGAAAAACCAGCTGAGTTTGAAGATGATGGGTTCATAGTGGCACTGACCCACATGACTAAACACTGTTTGGAACACAAGGTGGGAACGTAGATCTCCAGGCTAGCAAGATTTTCCCAGCATGCTCTGCCCTTGATGATGGACCTTGTTGTGTGTTTTGCAGTACAGCTGCTTCTCATGAGGAGGATTCCGGCCCTTCATTTTGCAGTGAGCTTGCTTTTTGCACAAGGCTCCAGCTGGATAAGCTTCAGCACTGGTTAGAGTCTGTCTTCTCTGTGTATCTCCATCACCCAGCAACCAGTTGGCCATTATTCTAGCTCTGATAGGTGGGGGAGCCATGCCAGTCTATGCCGGAAGATCTGGGCCCCTGAATAATTGCTATGGATGCCTTATACACACAGACCAAAGAAGTTATTGACACTTGCCTAAATCTGCCTGGGTGAAAGCCACAAAAAAAAAAAAAAAAAAAAAAAGGACATTCAATCAGTCCACACTACTGGGGAGAGAGGTTGGAGTATGAAGATTAGCAGCAGAAATAATCCCCTGTTTTGGCTCATGCCACCTTTTAGTTTCCCAGGTAAATGCCCAAGAACTAAAGAATGTCAATAGAATAGAGGAGTTACAATTTCTGCTACAGTCTAACAATTTTTGTATATCATTTCATTAAATAATCGCAATCCTATGAAGATAGTATTATGATTATTTGACAGATAAAGAAAACCGGGTCTGAGAGTACACTAAACTCTCCCAAGACCAGCCTCTGGTAAGTGGCATTCCTGACTTCCACCCCATGCTCTTTCCAGTATGCTACACAGAGAAGGAAAGTGAGACTGGGAAGGGAGTGTACTAGGTGAATCACTGTGTAGGTGCAGGGCGTGGGGAACGTCCCCCCCACCGCCCCCCGCATGTCCACTGGGCAGGAAGTGGTGAGTGTCTGCCTTTGGCTCAGGTCATGATCTCGGGGTCCTAGGATCGAGTCCCGCATCAGGATCCCTACAGGGAGCCTGCTTCTCCCTCTGCCTATGTCTCTGCCTCTCTTTCTGTGTCTCTCATGAATAAATAAGTAAAATATTAAAAAAAAAAAAAAAAAGAATCAGAAGCAGTAAGAAAAACCACTGCTTCTGCCTTTTCAGTTCGAGAGACTTAATTCTTCTTGGAATATTAAAGGCTGCATATGTTAATTATGCTTAAGGACTTCCTTTTTTTTTTTTATGCGGTTGACTGTTCCTCACCATGTCTTCCCTGCTCACAAGACTTTCAGGATCAAGCACTTCTTGTTTTATGCTGCTACCACCGCATACTTGCGTCTTTGCCATGGATCCACTTGCAGGATTAAAGGAGATTGCCCTTTTCTTCACTCTTAAGTCTTTTATAACCACCTCCTCGGTCCCAAAATAAAAGTCATCCCCACAGGGGTCAGTGGGAAGGAGGAGGTATGCTCTTCTTTCTGTGTCTGGGGTTTTATCTGCCTGTAGCCAGATTTAAAACCAGAGTTTTCAGAAGAGACCCATCTCACACCCCAAAATAGTCTTTTTCGGCTTCTATTATGATGTGGAACCTTTAAAAGGAAAGCCCAGACTTAAAACTTACACCCACTAGCATCTCTTTCAAGTGATCCCTGGTTCCTACATTCTTTTCACTCCTGAAATTCCTCTGTGCAACAATTACTTCGTGTACATGTGCTTTGCTCTCGCATCTGATTGTGGAACAGAGATGGAGTTTGCTGAACTCCCTCACATTCTTCCATCAGCTTGCTCTGGCCGCCCCCCCTTCTGTCCAGGGGCACTGGCTGAACAGTGTTGATTAAGGAAAGAAATCACCCTCAGTTGGCTTAATGTTAAGTAGATTCAGACCCAGTTTTCAGTAGGAGTTGAGAGAAAAGAAGACAACTAATGAGGGAGTGGAGAGAAGACAGGGCCCCAGGGAAGGCACTTCTTAGTTGAAGCACAATTTTCTCAAATGAAATGATGATATCTGCTCTGTCTCACAGGGTCCTGAGGGGATCTGATTAGATGTGCATGTGAAAGTGCTTTGAAATACAAGGTAATAATACAAATAGGCAGAGGGGTGCCTGGGTGACTCAGTGGGTTAAGCGTCCGCCTTCAGCTCAGGTCATGATCCCAAGTCCCAAGCTTCCTGCTCAGCGAGGAGTCTGCTTCTCTGTCTCATTCTGCCCAGCCCCGGGTTCATGCTCTCTCGGTCTCTCTCTTTCTCCAACAAATAAATAAAATCTTTTTTAAAAATATGGATAGCCAGATCTTTGCAGAAACCAAACAGTGATGACCTTCCGAAAGATCTTCCTGGCTTTTTGTGCTGAACTAAAGCCCGGCCTGTGCTCTCTCTCATGATCACCCTTAACCATCTACTGCAGGATGAGAAGAGTCCAGAATTATAAGTGGGGGATTTGGGCACCTCTAAAATAGGAGGAATTTAGTTCACCAGTGTTTGGGGTTGTTATTTTGTTCTTCCATGGAGGAATAGACTAACAACTGGGGAGGAAAGGAAAGGAAAGGAAGAAAGGAATCTTAAAAACAAACTGTCAGGGTTTTATAAGACACCTAGGGAGACCAGACTACCTACATAAAAAGAGTGGCACAGCAGAACAAGGCCTATAATATGATTAAATATTACATAAATAGACAGTATAAATCTTGGCACTAAATAGCATGTCTGAGGAAATACAGCAGAGAAGCATGATTCCAGAAGATGCAGTGATGGGTGGTACGAACGGTTGAGTATATTTGAGTTGAACAATCTGGAAAAGGTCTATGGGCCAGAATGTGAAGGAAACCAACTAAATGCCACTGCAGGAGTACATCCTCTTCATTCGCTTTTTTTTCTTCCTCAAGGCTTACATAACAAATAGGAAATTTACCTTCAGGAGAAGAGAGAGTTATCTCACACACCAAGTATATGTCTAATGGAAAAGCAGAACAAAGTCCATCGGAGCTTTTTTTTTTTTTTTTTCTTAAAAATTAAAGTGAGATTTTAGGCCTGCCTGGCTGGCTCAGTCAGCTAAGTATCCAACTTTTTATTTCAGCTCAGGTCATGATCTCAGGGTCGTGAGGTCAAGCCCTGCATCAGGCTCCTCACTCAGTGTGGAGTCTGCTTCAGATTCTCTCCCTCTCTCTCTCTCCCTCTCCCCCACCATATACATGTATGTGCATGTTCTTTCTCTCCCAAATAAATAAAGCTCCAAAAAAATTAAAGTGAGTTTTTAGTTCTCTAGATACAAAAGTGTAGAGGGCAAAGAAGTAGGAGTTCTTGTCTGCTTGCCCCAAGCCCTCCTGTTGCATGGTTTCACTGAAGGCCCACATGAGCATCTTCCCTCCCTGGGCCCAGGAAAGATTATCACTCAGACACTGGAAATGCACACAACCCCAGAGCCAGTAGGGAATTTCCACTCAAGGAACATGATGACAAAAACATGGATATCAGAAGGGTCACAACTCCACCCCAGTTATTTTTGCTCCAAATCTTTTATTTTATTTTATTTTTAAAAAAGATTTTATTTATTTATTCATGAGAGACACAGAGAAAGAGAGAGAGAGAGAGAGAGAGGCAGAGACACAGGCAGAGGGAGAAGCAGGCTCCACGCAGGGAGCCCCATGCGGGACTCCATTCTGGGTCTCCAGGATCACGCCCTGGGCTGAAGGCAGGTGCTTCTGAGCCTTCTGCTGAGCCATCCAGGTGTCCCATTTTTGCTCCAAATCTATAGCTCTCACCAGATGATGCTGAATGAAGAAAGATACCCTTTGTTTTACTTTCAAGAAGACATCTGTAGGGATGCCTGAGTGGCTCAGTGGTTGAGCATCTGCTTTTGGCTCAGGTTGTGATCCTGGGGTCCTGGGATGAATCCCACATCAGGCTCCCCGCAGGACACCTGCTTCTCCCTCTGCCTATGTCTCTACCTCTCTCTGTATGTCTCTCATGAATAAATAAATAAAATCTTAAAGAAGAAGAAGAAGAAGAAGAAGAAGAAGAAGAAGACAACGACATCTGAGTTAGCCCCTACATATAGGGTTGGGTGTTGCCTCAAAGATTGGAGCGGTGTTTTCTTCTCATTTGAGAATCACTGCCTTACTTAGCTACTCTTATTATGGTAATCTATTATACAGCACAGGTATTTAGGTGTAATTGAGAACCATTAACTCAAAATTTTGAAAAATACCAGAATAGCTTGAATTCTGTGACAGGCGTTATGCAAATTTCCCAGCCAGCAAATTGGAGACCCCTTGGTACTAGTTCTAAGTTCCCAGGGTTCATTCTGAGATTTGCTGGTGTCACAATCTGACCCATCAGCAGCATCATTCAGAGATGTTTCTAGGGACCTTGGAGTCTGCCTAAAGCCACATGTTCACAGGAAATGCCTCCTCAGAACTGTCTCAGATCTGGGACAGGTCATCCGAAGCACATACCTGTCCCAGGCAACCAACGATGTCTGGAGACCGATCCAGACTTTGGTTTTTTTCCTCTTCTCTTCTGGGCAGAGCAAGCGTGAGGCCCACAGGTGGGACAGAGGCAGAGTAGTGTCCTGGCCCTCGGGAATAACAAACACCTATTGGTCCTTTGCTATATATTGGACACTGTCCTTTTTAAAAAAAAAAAAAAAAATTTATTTATTCATGAGAGACAGAGAGAGGCAGAGGGAGAAGTAGGCTTCCTGCACGGAGCCTGACATGGGACTCGATCCTGCGTCTCCAGGATCAGGCCCTGGGCCGAAGTCAGCGCTAAACCACTGAGCCACCCGGGCTGCCCTATCGGACACTGTCCTAAGCGTTTCCCAGGTATTACTGCTTTCACCCTACAAATAGGTCATGTTAGCGCAGAGATTAAGTGTTGGGGGCAGGGGCTGGTAAGTGTTGGAGCAAGAACCCTCGGCCACCTCAGAGCCTGAACCCTTAGCTACGATGATGTAATGATGCCCCGTGTCTCCTCCATATGCTCTTTCCTTTCTGCTTCAGGGGTGTGAGAAAGGCTGGAGGGCCTCACCCCGGATCCGTGGGTTAAGATGGTTATAGGATAACCATCCCAAAAGACGTTAAGAGCAGACACTTAGGCCTGAGGAATGGCTGTCTGGTGGCCGTCCAGGGACCTCCAGCGATCCCTGAGGAGCCAGTTTGCTGTGACTGGTGACAGAGTGTGTGAAGTGAACACCCTGACTCCCGGGTGTGTGTGTGTGTGTGTGTGTGTGTGTGTGTGTGTGCTGAAATACTGAGCAACGTCGAGGTGTGACGTGCATCATCAACCTTACCTAGCCTGGCAGTGTTTGGGGTTTGAAGTTTTGGGCTTTGTTTGTTTGTAGTCTGACAGTTGTAAGCAGGGAAGAAAATTGCTAGAACCCCCTGAGCCCAAACGAAGATTCTTATTCTTTTGTTTTCTCCTCGCAGTTCGTGGGGACCGAGGTCGAGAAAGGGAGACCTCGTGGGCCCCGCTGCTTGGCCTCAGGCTCTGTAAAGTCACAACAGGACAACCAGGGCATGCCCGGCGGTTGCAGCCCGGGGCCAGGGCCTGCTGAGCGGCCCCCTCTCTGGTCTTCTGTGCAGAGGCAAACGGGGCGCCCTCTCCCCTCCTTGCCGGCCTGGAGGAGGGCGCGGGTGGAGGGCAGCGGGGGGCACGGGGGTACCGCTCAGCAGGGCTCCCCCGGCTCAGCACACCTCTCGCTTTGGTCTACACCTCCGAAGACAAGAAGTAGCTTGCAAAGGAGATTTTCAGCCCAGTGCAGAGGGAATTAAACCTATATTAACAATAAAATTGGTCTGTCGAGTGGAAGAGCTGGACCGGTGCTGGCGTTCCCTAGGCAACAGGCTGAAAATGTTCCTTCCTTAGGAAATCTTTCAACTGGCCGTGGCACTTTCCTGACTGCCCCGGCGGCCGGGCTCTGGAAAAGGACCGAAGGCTGTGGCTATAGGATG
Organism: Canis aureus; assembly: GCF_053574225.1. NCBI lineage: Eukaryota > Metazoa > Chordata > Mammalia > Carnivora > Canidae > Canis > Canis aureus. Next base: position 10,883,733 of record NC_135616.1, read on the forward strand.
TGGGGTGCCCAGAGCTCCCCCATCCAGGGGAGGATGGCCTTTCTTGTGTTCGGATTTGGATCAGAAAAAACGAGCCAGCGGACCCTGATTGTAAATCCATAACTGTGTTGATAAACACTGGACATTCATCCCTGCAGTAAAAGGCCTGGGGGGACCGATGTGCCTCCTCTCGGGAAGCGCCGGCGCTGTGATGGAACACTTCGTCGTCATCCCTAAGAAATGTGTGTGATGAGCATGTGTTTTTTTTCCAAGTCGGTTTTACACGTCAACCTAGGAGCCTCTCTCTGTTCTGTAGACCAGCACGGGGCAGTGTGTGTGTGTGTGTGTGTGTGTGTGTGTGTGTGGTAGTTTTAGAAGTATAACTTCATTTTTTAAAAAGATTTTATTTATTTATTCATGAGAAACATGCATACACACACACACACACACACACACACACACAAACAGAGGCAGAGACACAGGCAGAGGGAGAAGCAGGCTCCACACAGGGAGCCCGACGTGGGATTCGACCTGGGTCCCCAGGATCACACCCTGGGGGGAAGGCGGCACTAAACTGCTGGGCCACCTGGGCTGCCCTAGAAGTATAACTTTATAAATACATTTTTACTTGTATTTATTTGGAAGCCAGACCAATAATGTTAGTCTATCAAGGGCTAAAAGGTTCTTTGTAACCTATTAACTTTGATGACTTTGCACTTTCTGAAAGTTGGTTTTTCAAGTACAAATGGCCTCAGGTTGTTAAATGGTGTGAGGTTTCACAGTGTATCAAGCTGGCTTGAATACCCACAGGTAACCAAAACTGACCAGATGGAAGCCCCTGACATCTGGAGTGTGGGGGTGTGTTCACGAGCTGCGTGTGTGCTGTTTTCCCTAATTATGACAGCGTAACTTCCTCCTTGCTTTACCAGACTAAATCTCAGCAGTGAGACCTAATGTGTAAACTTCTTGTATGTTTGCTTTTTTCAGTTCTAGGGAAAATCCGCACCGCAGTGGGCAGTGCCCAACTTCTCATGGCCCAGAAATTCTACCAGTTCAGAGAACTGTGTGAAGAAAACCTGGTAGGTAACATTCCCCGTCGCTCCCACTTCCCAGCTAGTCAGGAGAAGAGCAGGTTGTCAAGACTGGTGCCAACTGAAGCAAAACTGATTTTGAGCCACATGAAGGCCCATTGGACTCTCTCACCTGTAAGAGAGCGAGTTTTCTGACGAATCCTGTTTCCTGCTTTTCTTAAAATTAGAAATATCAGTTTTATATTTAAATTATCTTAGAAGATAAATCCAATCAGATTAAAACTCCCATTTTCTGTTTTTTTTTTTTTTTTAATATTTTATTTATTCTTGAGACACACGGAGAGAAAGGCAGAGACATAGGCCGAGGGAGAAGCAGGGAGCCCGATGCGGGACTCTATCCCGGGACTCTGGGATCCAGACCTCAGCCAAAGGTAGATGCGCAACCACTGAGCCACCGAGGCATCCCATTGTTTTGTTTTGTTTTTTATAACAGAAAATTTTCCATCCTCCTGGCATTCATGTGGCAGCCCTGATTTCATAATTCTTACCAAAATATGGAACTGCCTGATATTTCAAAAATAGTATTACAGAAAACCATTTTGGATAATGATTTTCCTTCTGAAATACCCTCAGTGCCTGTTTCATCATCAGGGTTCAGTTTTAATTCAAGGCCAGAGGTGGACAGCATCGCAAAGGGTAGATTCGATCTCCTTGAGAGGGATGAATAATTCATCTTTCTTGGACATACAGAAACCGAATAAAGAAAAACAAAGGTGCCTGGGTGGCTCAGTCTGTTGAGCATCCACCTGTGGCTTGGGCGGTGATCCCAGGGTCCTGAGATCAAGCCCCGCCAGGCTCTCTGCTCAGTGGGGAGCCTGCTCTTCCCCCTCGTGCTCTCACTCTCTCTCTCTCAAAAAAATAAATAAAATCTTTAAAAAAAAAAAAAAAAGAAAGAAAGACAAACGAAGACACAAAAACATCACTAGCGTCAACATTTTTTAAATTGGCTGCAAAATACAAGGGCAAGAGCTTCCTCACATATGCCTCTTTAAAAAAACTGCTATGATCTCTGCAAATGTTGTTCCATAAGAACAGTGTTTATTGGCCAATTGTTGGTCAGGCTTGCTCTAAAACAAAGAACATGAAAAGCAATTTGTTTATCTTGTGGAAAGTAAAAACATGATCATTTGCAATCTAATTGGCTATGATTTTAGAGTTTTAACCACATCATCTTGTTCACAAGGACAAATATAGACTGAATGGGATTGATTTATCAAGATGGGGTTCAATCAAGAGAAAGTGGAAAGCATGCAAAAGTTGGTGTTCTCCACTCCTCTGCATCAGGCTTCTCTTTCTGAAACTTCGCTTTTGGGAGCTATCCTTTTCCTCCTCCTCACACCCACCCCCCACATCTGCAGTTTGTCTTCCCTTCCCTCAGCAAAAATTACCTGGCCCTTTTTCCTCCTTCTCAGAAATTCTATTCCGGATTATGAGATAATATAGATTAGTAAATGTACTGATAAGTGAATCCAACAAATGTTTTATTGAGCTTCACTGTGTCCCACGAACAGAATTCCTGCTGATTTGCGAACTTGCTAATGTGTCACAGGTCTTAATTAACATGACTCTTTGCTCTTTAAATGTACAAAAGTTCATATAAAGCTATATGTCTCAAACTGGCTAAAGAATACATGGAAACCCATATATACACACTAAAGGGCAAACACAGCACACTTTTTAACAGAATTATAGGATAAGCAGATATATTACGAAGTAGAACACAAACACTGTGCAGATTTTGAGGATGACATTGCAGACAAAACGTTTTGAAAAATTTGCGGATTTCTAGGAAAGGTTAACTTTGTTAAAGCCAGCTCTTGACATTTCCCAGTTCTTGATGAGTTCACGTGCCTTCACCACTAGAGGAACTTAGTTGGAAATGTGGGCAGCATGTTAGACGTAGGAAGCAGAACTACACTTTAGGCAGAGAGCCACCGATGATGGCTGATTCAGATCCTGCCCCAGAAGGGGAAGACGGAAAGCCCACTGTGTGCCAGGCACTGTGCTGAGGGCTGATAGATGTATGATCTGGTTCGATCCTCAAAGCAACCCTATGGAGCAGATAGTGACATTATTTTTATGACAGCTTTACAGTTGAGGAAAATGGATATGGGAAAGCTAAATAACTTGGCCAGGAAAAAAAAAATGATAAATAAATACATAATTTGGCCAGGGTCACCTGGTAAGAGGCAAAGCCAAGACTCAAATCCCAGTCTGTTTGACCTCTGTCCCTGTTTGATATCCCCTTAACCCCAAGATTTCTACTATTGAGTTCTACTTCTCACCCTCCTAGATGGATGTGGGACTGGTCAGTGTCTCTGCCTCCTCTGGAGTAAGAAACATGATTGCTGGGTGGTGGCATTGCCTAGTTCAGAAAATGCAGCTAAGATTGGCCACAACCAGACCCAGCTCTCCTTCCTTGAGTTCTTACCCTGAGGAAGAAAACACTTGAAAGCCCTTGCATGTTATCCCAGGCTAGAGTTTCAGGCATAGAATAAATGGACAAGCATTACTTTTCCCAAACAAACTAAACTAAGGAACCCAGCCCCCTTCATCCTTCCACACCCTCCATCACCTCTGATCTACAAGTCTGGTTCAGTCTCAGGCAAGAACTTGAACTCCTTGTGCATGGAATGTCACATGACCCACAGATTTTCTCCTTGCTTCCCTGTCTGTCCCCTTGACCATGCAGGGGCAAGAGATTCTTGGGGAGGAGAGAACAAATTGCCCACGGTATAGAATTAAACTCTTTGGGCCTACCCAACTATCATGTCATGCATTGCTGCACTGAAACAATTTTGCCAATAGAACTTGTGACCTAAAAGACTTCAGTAAACTCCCAAATATGAACAATTTAGTTCTTAGTTGCTGGGGAGATAAGGAAGACCATAAAACTCTATTTGCAGTGTACTTTGTTAAAGCTATTATCTATCTGTTCTGAACCTAGATGTTGAAAAAATTTTTCTTTAGTTTCCTAAATGAAAAAACTACAGAGAAACTCTTTAGTTCTAGTGTCAGTAGACTAGAGTTTAAACCATACACTTAACAAACTTTAGAATTTACATCTTCCAATGAATTCCAGAACTATGGGTAGTTTTAGAAGTATAACTTTATAAATACATTTTTACTTGTATTTATTTGGAAGCCAGACCAATAATGTTAGTCCATCAAGGGCTAAAAGGTTCTTTGTAACCTATTAACTTTATGATCTTGCACTTTCTGAAAGTTGGTTTTTCAAGTACAAATGGCCTCAGGTTATTATATGGTGTGAGGTTTCACAGTGTATCAAGCTGGCTTGAATACCCACAGGTAACCAAAACTGACCAGATGGAAACCTCTGACATCTGGAGGCTCCCATCCAGTTAACCATGAATGCCTTTAGCTACTTTTGGTGATAGTGATTAACAATGAGCAGGACACCTTCAATCTCTTAGTTATGTTTTGTCTGGTTGACATCATACAAATTAGTGGTTTATACTTTGTAGTACCTCTCAGGGATATATGGATGGGGGAAAAAAGTCAATCCTTAAACACTGAAGAATATTTAATATTACCTAGAAAATGGGTCATTACAGACATCTATGTGTATGTGTAGATATGTGTTCTCACATTTGCTATTTTATGTTATAGTTGATTGAAAACTCATTTCCAAATGATTCTGTCAAACTACTTGTATGATAAAATAACTTCCTACATTAGTAACATCTTAATTGTTAAACACATAGTACTATAAAAATCCAATTATTTTATTACTCATCATTTGTTTACCCTATTGTTTCACTCAACACAATTGCTAAAACAAATCTTACCATAGATTCGTTATCTGTTCTCTGAATAAGTTGGATGGCATGGAGGCAGATTCCAAATCTAATAATAATATATTGTATTTTTCCCCAGAGACAGTATCTTCATTTAAATAGGTTTTAAATGCATCTTGCCATAGTTTTTTGATGTTTGGCCTCTCTCCCCCTATCACATTGATAGATGTTGTATTACAAAAGAAGAGTTTTACAACCTTGACATTTGAGGATCATTGACTCAGAGGGATGAGTGTATAAAATTACCATTTGAAATAGAATCTTTTAAAAAGCATCGAAACCATAGAAAGAGAGAGTAGAAAAGTGGTTGCCAGGAGTTTGGGGGTGGGGAGAAGGGGAGAGATTGTTAAAAAGGTACAGATTTTCGGTTATAAGACGAATAAAGTCTGAAGATTTAAATGTGCAAACAAGGTGACTCTGGCTGATACCACCGTATTGTATAACTGAAATTTGCTGAGAGTTGAACTTTAAATTCTCTCACACACATACAAAAAGATAAATATGTGATGTGATGGATGTGTTTATTAATTCTGTGGGATGCATCCTTTTTTTTAAAAAGATTTTATTTATTTATTCATGAGAGGCACACAGAGAAAGGCAGAGACATAGGCAGAGGGAGACGCAGGCTCCCCTCAGGGAGCCCGATGCGGTTCCATCCCAGGACCCTGGGATCACCCCACCTGAGCCAAATGCAGACGCCCAACCACTGAGTCACCCAGGTGCCCCATGGGATGCATCCTTATACAATGTGTGAATATATCAAATCATCATGTTGTACACTTTAAATATCTTACAGTTGTTATTTGTCAATTCTTCCTTAATAAATCTTGATAGATATAGATGATAGATAGATAGATAGATGATAGATAGATAGATAGATGATAGTATTACTATTTGTAGCCTCACTTTTATCTCCTATTTGAAAGCTGACAGGAACTCATCCCCTTTATGTTATTTGAAATATTTGAAAATACCCCTTTAGTGCTTGTTGTCACAGACTACCTCTAAAGCGTGAATGTTTTTCTTTCTCTTGTACAGAATCCCAATGCTCATCCGAGGCCCACCTCCCAGGATTTGGCGGGGTTCTGGGACATGCTGCAGTTGTCCATAGAAAATATTAGTATGAAATTTGATGAACTTCATCAGTTAAAGGCCAATAATTGGAAACAGATGGATCCTCTTGACAAGAAGGTAGAACAATGTAGATTTTGTATGGTTCATTTAAAAACCTGCACAAACACTGGACAGTCTAAATAGGCTTCTGCATTCAGTCTTGCTGTTTACAATGTGAAATGGAGCTGATATCATATTAATCTCATTGTAATGACAATGTTTACATAGTAATCACTTGGGATATTATCTGTAATATGTTTCAGGCATATTTTTAAAGAAAAACCTGTCTTTGTGAATTGGAAAATGGGAATGTGGCTTTTTTGTTAATTAAACTTTAAGTTAAACCATTTTAGTCACTGGAAGGAACTGCCTCCATTTTGCTTTTTAAACTAAAATAAATGACATCTTCAGTGCATGATTATGTAGAGCAAAGAGTTCAACTTCCTTACACCCCTAGGATGTGTTTCTGAGAAAAATAGGAAGCCCTGAAAACTAACCGACTTTGATAATCATTTCATAAATATAGTAATAAAGAAACCACTGTTGTTCAAGTTTTAAAATATACACCGTAAAGTTTCACAGTAATCATAAATGTTGGGATTTTTTTTTTTTTTCAAGAGTTCTACTTTTGGTTGATTTGCCTTTGGGAAATATTGCTCACTGGGTTCCTCATTCAAAAGTTTAGAAATAAAGACTCAAAATCTTTTAGTTTAATTCATAAACTGCAATTTTCACATTTGATTATGGTGGTTCCACCAGGCTCACACAGGTATCCAATATCCACCGCCCTAGGCTGGCCTGTCACTCTTGACTTTTTTAACCCTTTGCTTTCCTAGGGCCTGAGGTCAAACAGTTCCCAAGAGATTCAACTTCTAAAAATTAGGCTTGGCTATTCCCATGAAGCATTGGTGGCCCTGCCTTTTTCAGATCTCCTTACCCATGGGAGAGCTAAGAGTAATCCAGTCCAATCTGCTGCTCTCCATCATAGTATCCAGGTTCATAGGGTCAGTAGACTCCCAGAAGAAATCCGGTCCCAAGGGCCAATGCATAATTGACAGGAGGGTTATTGTCATTGTCCCTCAACTCCAATTCTGTCACCATCAACCTGGGGGTGTTAGTGTTAAGTATGAAAGGATCATTGACATATGTGTGGCCTCTCACTTGGGACCAGACATTTGCACCCAATCTAGTTTTCTTTAATCTGTGTTTAAAAACTGCCTACTAAATAAGCTTTTAAATTGTTCTTATTTTAAGAAAACGCTACAGATGTACATACATACTGGTAATTTAGTGTCTAGTGTTGATCCATCTAGCTACTCATTCATTGATTTTTTTTCAAATATTAGTTTTTTTAAGCATGAGTAAAGGAAGATATGACTAAAACGTTTCCAATATTCTTACTTTTCAAAATGTCACTAAGTGACCCAACAATGAAGATCTAAAATGTCCGAAAATTGTGATGCTCAGAACTGACATATGTACCCTATTGACATTTACACAGTGAGTCATTAGCCAACTTGATTTCTAAATTTTTGTACACTTTGTCTATGACCAGACCTTTTCAGCATCCCATGAACTTGAAGGGAAGAAACGAACAAGCACAATCAGAGTTGGCCAAATACTGTTTGCACTCCGTACCTCCCTTTTCTGTCCACGCAGATTCTACCTTAAGCAGCTTGTGGGCAAACTCCAGGGTAATAAATTTATCTAGGCACTTCACCCCGGCAAGCAAGGAGGATTTGCTGCAATGACTGTGTAAGTGTCAAGACACAAAGAGTGCCCTTTGGAGAATCACAGAATCCCTTTTGTAAGATAACTTTCATGTTTGTGTCCTGAGAATTGAAGGTATTTCACTGAGAACGAAAACAACAGATTCACACAGATCTTTTCGGAGCTCGAAAGCTCACCAACCTACAATTCCTTGGTGGTTTAGATTCATTTCTTTCCCACTGCATTTTTTTTTTTTTCCTGAGACCCAAGTGTTGAATGGTTCTTGTTTTTGCAGTGGCATTGAAAAATATCCAACCATTTCACAGTTTGCTGATGCTGAGGGGGAACTTCTTTCAGTGTTAGATTTTCAGGGCACAGTGCCTGTCCCTGGGATTGCCTTCTGGGCCACCACAGCCATCCTGAAGGCCCTCAGGAGTGACATCCCAGGGAGATGTGTTAGAAGCCATCCTGGAACTGAATCCAGCCTTCCCTCCCGGGCCCCCTCTCCCCAGGATAGGAACAACCAGTGTCCTCTCTCCAGGGGTGACCCCAGAAAGTATATCGCTGTGCGTTTGTGTGTGATGTGCAAACGGGTATAGCTCACCGTGGCATCAGCAAAGCTACAGCACACACAGGCTTACCATCTCTTCTTCCTCATTTGGACCATTTAGGTTTGGGTGTGGAGCGGGCGGGGATGTTTTTAAACTCTGAGCCCAGCTTGCACCTGCTGCCTCGCCTCCTTAGAGGGGGCTGCCGCTGCCCGAGCCCCCCGCCCCGCCCCAGCCATCCTCCAGGGAGGATCACACTAAACGTGCTGGGAGCTGCAGCCTTTGGGGGCATTTTACTTATTTATTTATTTTTAAGGTTTTATCTATTCAGGACAGACACAGAGAGAGAGGCAGAGGGAGAAGCAGGCCCCACACAGGGAGCCCGACGTGGGACTCGATCCCGGGTCGCCAGGATCCACTCCAGGCTGAAGGCGGCGCTAAACCGCTGGGCCACCCGGGCTGTCCTTTGGGGGGCATTTTAAATACCCACATCCTTCCCTTGGAGAGACTAGTTCTGCAGTTCAGCCTTACGCTTGACCTTAAGCTTCCCGGTGTTCACTCCCCACCCACCCCCTGCAACTTTTGAATACCCAAGCCAGAATAATAAAGAAAGAAAGAAAGAAAAAAAAATATATATATATATATATTTACGGTGTGCAGATCAGAACTAACCACCCTTAGGTTTAAAACAAACAAAAACCGAAAAAAAAAAAAAAAAAAAAGGTGTGCGTGTTCTAACTCCTGACCTATCCCAGTTTTCCCCAAGCTTGTCCTGAGAAGCTGTGTAATGTCCTGAACCTTCTGCTTTGATCAGGAGAGAAGGGCCCCTCCTCCAGTGCCAAAGAAGCCGGCGAAGGGCCCCGCGCCGCTGATCCGGGAGCGCTCGCTGGAGAGCTCGCAGCGCCAGGAGGCCCGCAAGCGCCTGATGGCCGCCAAGCGCGCCGCGTCCGTCCGCCAGAACTCGGCCACCGAGAGCGCCGAGAGCATCGAGATCTACATCCCCGAGGCGCAGACCCGGCTCTGAGCGCGCGCCCCGCCGCGCCCCGCCGCGCCCCGCCCCGCCCCGCCCTCCGAGCCCGTGCGCCCCGGAGCTCAGTGACTTCCAGCGTCGCGGTGTAGTCGTCGGTCTTGCAGGAGCCGCCCCCCCCGTAGCCCCCGCCGCCCGGACCGGTTTGCCCACGTTCGCCACCGAGCTTCGCCCCCCGCCCCCGCCCCCGCCCCCGCCACGCCCCCGCCGCGCCCCCCAGCCCCACCCGGAGAGCCGGCCCTTTCTTTTCTCGGCAGAGCCAAACCCACCTGTGTAGAAGTGGCCCCTGTAGGTCGCCCGCCGTCCTCAGTTCTCCCGAGCTAGTCTGTCCCTAGAGCTCAGCAATATAAAACCATAGGGTATTTCAGAAATCCAGTATCACAGGGTGATCCTTTGGGACTTAACCGTCTTCCACGCGAGAGAAACTAGGGCTCCGATTCCCTTCATCTCCCCTAAACGGTTATTATTTTGCAAAAGCAGATGGAGCACTTTATTTCCAACCTCAGAAATCACGCCATCTCACCGGAGTCGATGAGTGACCATCCAGGAGGGGACGCAGTTGGGCTGGGGGTGGGGGACCTGGACGCGTAGCGGGGACCGGGGAAGCAAAATCCGCAGGTGCTGGGGGTACCTGCTTCACTCACAGCTGCACAAACTGCCTCACTGTTACTCCATCAATCACTGCTTCAAATGTTTCAATCAGCAGAAGATTGTAAATTCGATCTTTCAGGGAAATTAATCTATTCTGAAAGGCAATAAAATGAAGAAAGGCAAGGAAGCACTGATAGTTTCAGATAATACTACATAAGGGGGATATTTTCTTTTTTGGTCCTATTATTAAGAAAACTTAGACCTGAAATGTTTTATCAACTTTTATTGTACTATGTGTATTATATTGTTGTGGTGGTGGGGGGTCTTTCAAGGGGAAAGTGTTGGTCCTCTTAATTTGTTAGTGTCCATCCTGGGGGGGGGCCTACCTAATTACCCATATATAAGTACACATCTGCTTAAGAAGTGCTGTAAATGGCAGCTAGGGTGTTTTCGGGGAGCAGTTTGGATTTTCCCATCATCCCTTTGAATGCTACACGTCCATCTGTCATAACCCAGTAGTTTGTAATGCAGACATGTTTTCTCCTTTGGTCTTCTCTCACTACTGCCCAGAGCCCTCTCCTACCCCAACACAAGGATTGTGTCCTACGTCAAACCGAGGAAATCAATTTTCTACCCGAGTAGACACGCAGCCTCATTCCAAAGAGCTGCCCTCACATTGAGGTCCCAGGTAGTGAGAGAAGAGATTTGACCTGGAAGGTTCAGCAACCAGGAGGAAGGGGGAAAAGTCATATTGGTTCGCAAACATTGAAAGAAACCCAGGCTTTTGGCAGAGAATGTGGATTTACGTTTTTAGTCCTGGCGGATAGGCAGTGTGCACTTTGCATCTAGCCGAAGTTCCCTCTAAATGCCCTTACTCCTAGCAGTTTAAACATTTAGATTCGGTGATCTTAAAATGTCACTGGCATTTTATGTCAGCTCCCACCGCAAAGCATTAGAAATCACCATTTGAAAAATGACAGACTGAAAACACACATCAAATAAGCTTGCACCAGAGCTCTTTAAAAAAACAAAAAACAACAAAAAACCACTCTCGTAGCCAGGTGCTAATTTAATTTTATTTATGAAATTAAGAGAGGTGATGGGTTCTGGCAACAACTATTTTCACGGACATATTCTAAAACCACTAGGGAATTCGCTACCTCTCAGAGCCATGGATGCTTTGAGCTATCTTTATACACAGGGCACAAATGTTTACTGCTGTGGTTTACAAGAAAAGGGCTACTAACTTATTTAAAAACCAACCAACCAACTTTTAACTAGAGTGAACAAAGCATCTCGAGCGCTTTGCAAGATTGGAGCTCACAGAGATTTTGAACTTCCAAGTGTTCGCTCGTGTTAAAAAGATTATACCTTTGCTTTGCTTTGTAGCAGCAATGGGAGGTCATACAAAGTTTGCATCAAGTAAGGCCAACTGCAGCCTTGGGTAGCCTATGGTCACATTCAATCCTGAAAATGACTTGGAACTCCTAGATTAACGAGAAGGAAGCGGCATCCATTTGAAGATCCATGTTCCCAACTACAGCTCCATGCCCTGAGGTAGAGATGAGATTGGGATTAAGAAATAGATTTCTAATACGATTCAAGATCATCCTACAGTATTTTCTTTGGAAACTGGTTTAGCCCAGGATATTTTAAAGAGAGACAAGAGAAGGCCTATTTATCTTGTCTATGTGAATGGTATTTGTATATTCATAAGCTATTTTTGGTAAGAATTTTAAATCTTTTAGCTGAATGCCTACAGGCACCATGACCTTTGCCTTCCTTAAAAACACAAATTGTACAAACACTTTATAAAAAGCTAATTATTGATCTTAAAACATGACCCCACATAAAGCTGCTTGTTAACCACTTGCCCCCTTAAGCTGACATCCATGAGCATAACCTTTGTTACATTGTTCTTTTTGATGTATTTGTAGAAATGTTTTTTAGTTCATAATGGAAAATGTATGTACCCTGAAAAATTACTTATTTTGTTTAACTTTGGTATAAAGCTGTTTGGGCATTTTCTTGGGGAGGGGGGGAATCACAAAAGAGGTTTGTCTCCCGCATCAAAAAAAAAAAACGTTCAAAGAAATTAAGTATTTATTATATTTTTTGCAGATGTTTCCATACAATTCACATAACCTTTTTGTAAAGAGAGATGAAGAAATGGATTAAAGATTTTTAATATTTGAAATGGTAAATAGAACTAATTTATTTGTAATATATTTCTGTTATTTATAGGTGTTTCCTTAATGTTTTACTGTGCATTACCACTTTCATTTAAGCCTTATCCTTGTGAATTTACCATTTCTTTTTTAAAACATGTCTAGATGCATATTTTAAATAACTGGAATGTAAATCACTAGCATATCTGAATTCCCAATGTAATTTTTAAAAAATATTTTGGTTTGGAAAAAAAGATTCATTTGAAAGCCTTCAGATGGAGGGGTGGGGAACATTTTTATGGCTTTATGAAGTGGAATTTCATAGGCTTATTTACCTAGATTGTGTGTGGACAAAAAAAAAATTGTAAATAGATGAATGTTTCCCATAATGTAAAAAGAAGAAATTAATAAAATAATTAATGCACTGCTTTCAGGTCTGCGTGTTTTCACTACAAAGCCCTGCCTCTTCCAAAATGCAAGTAGTTGTCTTTGGAGGGGTTAATTGAAAAATTAGAAAGCATACCATTCTAACTTTTATTGTAACAACACATATGCTAGCCACTTTTGAGCAGATGGTTAGACCTTGTATCCTAGGTAAGGGATCAAAATACTGGAAACCGAAAGGCCTTTTACTATGATGATCACATGCATATGAAACTTTCAGGTCAGGAGCTGTATATTTTACTAAAAAAGTTATCAGCCTCTCAGACATGTGCAAATCTGTACATATCTTACCCACGTGGTGTCTTCTGAAACATTTCATCCCTTTTGTTTCCTACACAGGTCTTACCCTTGGAAGATCAGAATAATGCTTTGTGGTTTTTATTTCATCCCGGAAATAATGAAAAACTATCCTCAGTGGGACACAATTATTAAGTGACAGATCTGAGTCCAAAATCTAAGCCTTTGTTCAGCTTCCTCTTCAGTGGAAGGTCTCTATCATTCTTCCCATGTTTAAGGTTGATAATTATTTGCCACTGTCCATTTCCTCTGGTTCTCATCTTGATCATATTCATAAACCTCACTTTATACGCAAAAATACAGATTTACCCCCAAAGAGGTAAATTAGCATGATTTATAAAGTGGACTTGCACATCTCTGAAAATGCCAAACTCTGAAACCTGTGCCCATAGTAGTTCCTCCCCACCAAGTTCTTGGGCAAACCTTCCATGTATATGCAACAAACATGGCAGTGAAGCCGAGAAGACACTTTTTCTGATTTTTGTACATAAGCAAGACCTTTGCCAGTTTCCAAAATAACACGATGTACTTTTGAAACTGTTTCAAAAGAGGATGCATCAAGTGGCTCAAGCGCTGTGACACTGTACAGACCTCATTACTTGGGGTTTGTGCACTGACTATTCCCATAGTGTGAACCCTGATTCTACTTTTTGCGTTTTACCAAATTAATCCTTATATTTCACTGGGGCTTCTTAAACATTTTGGCCAATCTCAAAACAAAACGAGTTTGTTTTCGCATGTAAAACCTTGAATTTCAGTGAAGCAAATTTCAACTTCCCATGTTTCATGGTCCACTCCCTCCAAAAAATGTAATATTGTTTTTTACAAAATTGAACAAAACTGTTTGCTCTAGACATGAAATTTTTAAAATATCTTTGAAATCTACCCCTTGAAAATACAAATTGATTTTGGTTTAAATAAATGGCATGTTAAAAATCATAGCGTCTGAATGTGTTCATTCTCAAATGCCAGTGATACTGAAATGTTGAGGTCTGCTCATTAGACTGACTTTCAGCCGCTAAAGCAAGATGAGATCAGATCCTTTTGCAAACAGAAATTGGTGACCGAGTCTGAAAACCCTCTGGGTCTCAACTCATTTACTGTAAGTTTACATTCTAGGTCTTAAATTCCTCTGTTAAGTCACTCATGATCTCCCCTAAAGCAGAGAGAGGAAATAGAGTGCTGCTTCCCGGGCCACATGCTTCCCTCCCGGCTTACTGCTGGCTTAGGGAGGCATCGCCAGACAATCACAGGAATGCGAACCCCCAGTACCCATGATTTCTGATTCCTGGGTCTCCATTTAGCCTGTCAGTGGATTATTTCATCATGTCTCTATGTAAACGAGCACGAATCTGAATTGAAAGAAAATGGCTAAAAGCAGGAGAGCACGCACTCTGATAAAAGCCAAAAGTCAAGCTCTGCTATGTCGCTGATTCAACTGTTGCTATTCATTGCACCAAATGTTTTCCTTAGTACGTTTGAAGATTGCTTTTCTTCCTCTTCACACTTCGAGTCTTCCTTAGATGCTAATTTCTTCTTTCCAGATTACTTGATAGGTAAATCGTTGTCACGGGGATCTTCTACAGAGGTCACAATAAAGAGAGTTTTCCGTAGGAAATTCACCTTTTCACTTTGGAAAGAGAGAAAGGGAAGCAAAAAGTCTTGGTTTTCTCTTCTGTTACAAAGGAGGAAAATGCATTCTCCCTATTGACACAAAGAAGGTGATAGCAATTACAGGTTGCATAGTCTTAAATCTTAGTATTTTCACTGCTTCTGGAGGTCAATGCTCCGCAAATAGAAAACACTACTGCAGGGCAGCCCGGGGGGCTCAGCGGTTTAGCGCCGCCTTCAGCCCAGGGCCTGATCCCGGAGACCCGGGACGGAGTCCCACGTCAGGCTCCCTGCTTGGAGCCTGCTTCTCCCTCTGCCTCTCTCTCTCTGTGTCTCTCATGAATAAATAAAATCTTTAAAAAAAGTAATAGTGAAAATAAAAAAATAAATAAAAAGAACCTGTTGACTTTTAGAAACAGAGAATAGAAAAACCAGCTTACTGGTTTATTGTAAAGAAATATTTTTTTCCTTGGGGCTACTGGATGGCTCAGGTGGTTAAACATCTGACTCTTGGTTTCAGCTCAGGTCGTGATCTCAGGGTCCTGAGTTTGAGACCTGCAACGGGCTCCTCACTCAGTGTGGAGTCTACTCGAGATTCTCTCTCTCTCTCTTCCTTTCCCTCTGCCTCTCCTGCTCATTCTCTCTCTCTCTCTCTCTCTCTCCCCCTCGGATAAATAAATAAAAATCTTTAAAAGAAAACACTACTGCATTAGCTTTCAGAGATTTGAAACATAGTCATGAGTTGAGGAGTCCTTCGTTGTTCCTACGGCTTTCAAGTCCAATACCTGATGAAAAATGAGTAGGGGGAGCCTGGGTGGCTCAGTCGGTTAAGCATCTGCCTTCAGCTCAGGTCATGATCCTGGCATCCTAGGATCAAGCTCCAAGTCGTACTCTCTGCTCAGTGGAAACTTTGCTTCTCTTTCTCCCTCTGCCTGCTGCTCCCCTGCTTGTACTCTCTCTCCCTCTCTCTCTCTGTCAAGTAAATAAATAAAATCTTTTAAAAAAAGGGAGGGGGAAGAGAAATGAGGAGAAACATCTAGGGAGTTAGATAATATACGGATGGCCCCGTAAAGTGTATTAGAGGAAATATCTCTCCAGATTAAAATAAAAACATTTTATTAACTTTAAAAGAGGGGCCATTTGAAAGGATTTTTGGTCCTAAGGAATAACCTTTTGCTATCAAAAATATTTACTTCCCTAAATTACCTTTTTAAAAGTAATCTTTACACCCACCGTGGGGCTCGAACTCACAACCCTGGGATCATGAGTCCAGCCGAGCCAGCCAGACATCCCTGCAAATTGCATTTTTCAAAATACCAGCTTTGTCATATTGTTTCCTTTCTAGAATAAGCCCTAATGTACTTTGCAACCTTGGTCAATACAGTGTCTGTAATTCCAAAGTGTGAGAAGAAACAGACCTCAAAGGCAGGACTTAATCAAAGGTAAGCAGGAGATAGGTAAAATAATTTACTCTTAGATTCCTTTCCTGTTTGATTTAATGTAACACATTGATCAAGAGCCTCCTCTCTCCCCATCATGCTCAATGAAGAGATTTTCTCTCCTCTACAGGCTGGCCCCTGGCCAGAGCAGTACCTGGAAGATCTTGGTTGAGCCAGACACTTCCAATGTTGAGCTTGACAAGCATGAAAGGGCAACTCGAAGGCTCTGAAATTGTTTCTTATATTAGTCAAGCAAGGCAATGAGTGTGAATTGATAGAAGGACGATCCTTTTGAAAGAGCTGGTATTTTCATGTGGCTTGAACTGGTACACCAAGCAAGGATCCTTTGGCTAGCAGATTGTCCAAGACGAAATCTTACAGAGTACCCAAAATTGATCAATAGTTTGGAAAATTAGAACAGTGGAGAGATGTTGGCACAGAAAAATCTTTTTTTTTTTTTTTAACAGAGTCTGAGTGAATGTTAAGCACTTTGTAAATAGTGGTGAAGTGAGGAATAATTTTTCAGATAATTCTGAGTAATTCTGGAGATAAAAATAAAGCACCCTAACCACACAAGCCTAAGATGTTTCATTGTTAGATTCTTCAGGATCTGTCAGTGGCTGAATTCACCACGCAGTTGCTCTCAAGGGCACTTCTTTTCAAGATAGGTTAAGAGAAGGCCAAGGACTACCTAGTCTTTCAGCAAAGGCAACACATTAGAATTGGGTTAAATATTCAACTGAGAGAACTTGGGTTAAATATTAAGGAAATGCTTACCTGGGGAAAGTGCAATGTCTTGACTACCCTGAGAAACTTGGTGCATCATCCTGAGAGAAGTCATTCTGACAATGGTGTCACCCAAATGATACCCATGAAAGAGGCCAAGTCTCCCATGGCTCTTGGTATTTAAATTTGTTTATTAGATAATAAATACAGAAAAGACAGGTCTCTCACCCCCTCCACACTTCATAATCCCTGTTGGATTCAGCCCAGAGTTATAATTTCCAAGCGGGGTTTTGTCAGTGACTCCAGATTCACAAGCACAGAGGATTCAGCTGGAGAGAAATAAGCACAGAGGGAAAAGTCCCCACACACTCCAGGGGAAAGACTCAGGTGACATTTTGATCATAATATTCTGTCTCAGAGTTGGGTAGGAAAGTACTGCCATACGCTTACAAATATTTCCAGCATTTCTCTTAGAAACCAGACCGACTCTCTTATCAGCTTGAAAATGGTGCCATGAGTGGGCCTGTGTGCCAGCAGAGGCAGGGCCCTTCTGCAAGTGGGAAAGAGCTCAGGCTATGGCCAGACCACCCGTGTTTGAATTCCAGCTCTACCACTTACCAGCTGTGTCTTTTTGGGCAAATTATTTAAACTCTCTGTACCTCAGTTTTTATCTGTACAATTAGGATGAAAATAGTACTTACCAGGGCAGCTGGGTGGCTCAGTCAGGGCAGCTGGGTGGCTCAGTCAGTTAGTCTTTAAGCGTCTGCCTTTGGCTCAGGTCATGATCCTAGGGTCCTGGAATCCAGACCCACGTCGGGGGGGCCCCCTATTCGGCGGGGAGTCTGCTTCTCCCTCTCCCTCGGCCTCTCATCGCAGCTCCTGTTTTCTCACACACTCTGCTCTCTTTCTCTCTCTCAAATAAATAAATAAAATCTTAAAAAAAGAAAAAAGAAAATAATACCTCATAAGGTTGTTCTCAGGATTAAATAAATCAACACATGTAATGCTCTTAGTACAAGGGGGGCTGGCAAATGATAAGCACTCAATAAATGTTCACTGTCATTATCATCATTATTATCACACATTTACATTTACTGAGGAGGTGCCTTGTGTCCTGGCTATACTATTTCATATGCAGTTCCTAACAATCTTCACAGTTACCCATACTATGAGATAGTCACTACAAGCTACAGAGAGGTTAGGGAGCATCTCAAGGTCCCCGGTAAGTGACAGAACTAGTCTTTCAATCCAATCTAACTCTAGATTCTTTGTTCTTATGTGTATGATTTGTGCAAGCAAAGCCATCTATCTGTTTTTTACTGATGAAAAAGTACACGTATGAACATTTCAAACAGAACAAAAGGGAATACACTGAAAATAAGCTTGTTTTTCTCTCCAGTTCTTTTCTGCAATATTCAACATCTTTGAACAATTTATTGTCTATCCTGTTGAAATGCATCTATGCATTCTCAGGCATATACATTTTATTTCTCCACAAACACAAAGCATACTATACACATTCCTTTATTGTTTGCTTCCTTTCATTTAATAATGTGTTGCTTCATTTCAGAACATCTATGTCTTCTCTTTAAATGGCTCCATAGCATTCCATTTTATGACTCAGCCTTAATACATTATTTAGTCCCTGAGTTGATGAACATTTAGGCTGTTTCCACAGCTTGCTGTGACGAACAAAATCTCCAGTAAAAATCGTTTTACCATGCATCTTCAGTACATGTGGAAGTATATCAACGGGTTATACTCCAAAACAATTGGATGTGTACTTCGTTTTTAAAAATTGCTAATTGGGGGGATCCCTGGGTGGCTCAGCAGTTTAGTGCCTGACTTCAGCACAGGGCATGATCCTGGAGTCCTGGGATCGAGTCCCACATCGGGCTCCCTGCATGGAGCCTGCTTCTCCCTCTGCCTGTGTCTCTGCCTCTCTCTGTGTGTCCCTCATGAATAGATAAATAAAATCTTTTTTAAAAAAAATTGCTAATTGACTTTCCAAAAAAGGCTACCCTGATTTTCAGTTCACCAAACAGGGATGAGTTTTAGCACCTACTTTTGAAACAAGGAAACAAATCCTTCATAAAGTGAATTTGAGGTATGCTTGGAACAAGAACAACAAAAACCAGGAATCTTCCAGTTGTCTTTCAACGAGGAAGAAAAAAAAGTCTCTGGAAATGTGGAGGTGGTTCCAATGCGACTCCCAGAACACAGGTGCCAGAACTGAAGGAAAAAGTAACCATAGCGCAGCCCTAGGGTATGAACTCATCTGGGAATTGGTTCTACTTGCATATACCTGAGATGATAGCCTAGGAGCCCAACAGGCTGGGTGGGACAGCAGGGCAGGGTCTACACTCACCGTAGGGCCCTGTCTGCACTGGGACAGATCACTTTGATGATTAGAAGGTTTATACCACAGGACATCAACTTCTATGCATGGAAGGTTTTTTTCTTTTTTTCTTTAGTTTTTGTTAAAAAGTGAAACTCCTGGGCAGTCCAGGTGGCTCAGCAGTTTAGCGCTGCCTTCAGCCCAGGGCCTGATCCCGGAGACCCGGGATTGATTCGCACGTCGGGCTCCCTGCATGGAGCCTGCTTCTCCCTCTGCCTGTGTCTCTGCCTCTCTCTCTTTCTCTCTTTCTCTCTCTCTGTGTGTCTCTCATGAATAAATAAATAAAACCTTTTAAAAAAAAAATGAAACTCCTCTTCTAAAAAGTCTTTAAGGGATCCCTGGGTGGTGCAGCGGTTTGGCGCCTGCCTTTGGCCCAGGGCGTGATCCTGGAGACCAGGGATCGAATCCCACATCGGGCTCCTGGTGCATGGAGCCTGCTTCTCCCTCTGCCTGTCTCTCTCTCTCTCTCTCTCTCTCTCTGTGTGTGTGTGACTATCATAAATAAATAAAAATTTTAAAAAAAAGTCTTTAAGATGATTTACAGAATTAAAACACAATTTTTTAAACAAAAGAAAGAAAGAATTGGTGGATGACTTCACCGAGCTCTCAGGCCCCCAGGGTCCTGAGTTGCTGTCAAATGAATACTAAATTTCTTTCTCGGCTTCCTGATAACCACAGCAATGTGGTCTGCATTTTATTTATTTATTTTTTTGAATAATTTTCTTTTTTTTTAAGATTTATTTATTTATTTATTTATTTATTCATAAAGACGGGGGGGGGGGGGGGGGCGGGCAGAGACACAGGCAGAGGGAGAAGCAGGCATCATACAGAGAGCCTGATGTGGGACTCGATCCAGGGTCTCCAGGATCACCCCTGAGCTGCAGCACCAAACCGCTGCACCACCGGGGCTGCCCTACCACCCTGAATGCGCCTGATCTCGTCTGGTCTGCATTTTAAAGCCTGCTTTGGGATTCCTGGCTGCCTCAGTTGGAAGAGCATGTGACTCTTGATCTCAGAGTTGTGAGTTTGAGCCCCACTTGGGTATAGAGAATAATTAATATCTTTAAAAAAAATAAAGTTCCTCTTCATTCAGTTTGGAGACTCCAAGTCTTTAAAAGTTTCTTCTATGCTCGAAGAGCCACCAAAATAATTTTACATATGTTACAAACGTACCATGTAGATACAATTGCCTTGCTAATCGCAGCACCAACAAATGACCACATAGAAGTACAGCTACCACTGTGTCTTTAAAATCAACCCTCTTGGGGCACCTGGGTGGCTCAGCCTGTTGTGCATTTGACTTTGGCTCAGGTCAAGATCCCAGGGTCCTGAGATCAAGTCCCACTTCTAGCTCCTTGCTCAGCGGGGAGTCTGCTTCTCCCTCTGCCTCTGTCTCTCCCCCCCCTTCAAATAAATAAACAAATAAAATCTTTTTTTAAAAAATCAAAAAAGAAAATCAACCCTCTTTTACTTAACTGATTTGAGTGACTTTTTGTTCTTGGTAAACAACGAGTCCTGTAATAAGACAGAGCTAGTTCTGACATCCTTGTTGAGATCGACATCCTTTGGAGTTCAATCCAAGAATATGTCCTTCCTCTAGGAAGTAAGCAATATTTCAGTGTGTGGCTTTTTTTTTTTCTTTTCTTTTCAAGCAGACCCCCTGGCAAATAAGAAGTCCTCCCCTTCCTGTTCAGATGGGCCCATATCAGAGCTTATGACTTTCTTTTTTTTTTTTTTTTTTTTTTTTGCTTATGACTTTCAAGACCTATTTGTCCATGAGCAGGAACTCTTCATTTCCCAAAAGCCTCCCTTTGTCTCACTAGAGGTTGCAACCCTTTCTTCCCAGCAGGCCTGGCCGCTCTTGCTGGGTGGAAGTCGCTGCTGTCACCACCTGACACCAGTGTTCATGCTGGGACGCTGTGACCCTGAGGGCAATTTCGGCAGCATTTAGGCAAACAGCCCTGTGCCTTTTAACACACATTTGGACAGAGGACTCTTCTTTAGGGGTGGGAAAGCCACAGAGGACTTTACATGGCAGCTAGGGTTCTAAGGTCTGGTGAATATTTCAGCCCCAGTCCTGGAAAGACTATGCTTGGACATTGAATTTAAGCACCTATCTCTTTATTAAATATAAACCACTGGGCGGAGCTGTCCCTTACCCTCTCGTAGCCACATTCTACCGTTTGGAAGGTGGGAGAAAGAAAGGGAAGAAGACACAAGCTGCAAGTGCAGAAGAAGAAAACCAAAATGCAGAAGATAACCCGAAAATAGGCCAAAGCATTTTGCCTTTGACAAAATACAGTGACTGATGAATTGCAGGGAAGGAGGCAAAGATGTATAGAAGGTGGAGTTTGACTCACAGGCTTTTAACAGCCCTGAGAACAAAGGTTCTGAAACTTCCTAAGAATCACTCAGGGATCACTCAGCCACCCCAACCCTCAAAGTAGATCCTGACATGGTAGGTCTGCTTTGGAAGCCAGTTCTGCATTTCTAACAAATTTACCCTGTGGATCTGATGCAGGGTTCACATGCCACCCTCTGAGAAAATGTTGTCCAACAGTGGTCTTCCACCTGGGAAGCCTTAAGAAATCTTCACAGGAGATCTGTTCCATCAGAATGGGGTGAGGGGAGGGGTGGGGAAGGCCCAAAGTATCCACATCTGGATGAAGCCAAGGTTGAGAACCCCTACTGAAGAAGCATTTTAAGAAAAAGGAACAGGTTGAGCAAAGGCATGGAGAGTCAAAGCAGTGAATGTCTGAGGAATCCATCACAGGTAATTAGGTATGGCTAGAATGATAGGTGCCGTTTAACTCACATGCCAGGACGATGACAAACAAGAACTAGTGTACTTTGCACAAGGGGAAAAGATTCTATCCTGACCTAAAGCATTAGTAGGAATTTTAGGACCGGCTTACTAGTGGAACATAAACAATTTTTCCATTTGTATCTAAAGGGAGCTTGTCTGGAGCATAAGGATGTCAGTCAAGTGCGAGGTTTCCCATTGAGGTTAAAAAATATCTCCACCAGTCTGGCTCTTCAGCAGTCATTCTGAGAATCAGAACATAGGGATATCTGGGTGGCTCAGTGGGTTAAGCAACGAACTCTTGATTTTGGCTCAGGTCATGGTCACAGGGTTGTGAGATTGAGCCCCGAGGCAGGCTCTGCACTCAACGTGGAGGTGGCTTGAGATTCTCTCCCTCTGCCTCTCCCCTTCACTCAGGCTCAAGCTCTCTCTCTCAAATAAATAAATAAAAATTTTTTTTAAAAAAAGAATTAGAACACAGAAGGCAGAAAGTTAAACATTATATAGCATACTCCCATTAATTGACTTAGTCACATCAGTTTATTTTCAAAACCGTACTTTGCAATAAAATGTGAATCAATCAGTATACACCTGAGACTTTTCTGCATAGTCACGTAGTGGAGACAATTAGCATCTTATAAAGAATCACCTAGGGGGCGCCTGGGTTAAGTGCCTGCCTTCAGCTCAGGTCATGATCCCAGGGTCCTGGGATGGAGCCCTGTGTCAGGCTCCCTGCTCAGTGGGGAACCTGCTTCTCCTTCTCCCTCAGCCACTCACCCTGCTTGTGCGCTCGCTCTCTCTCTCTCTCTCTCTCTCTCGCTCTCTCTCTCGTTTGAATAAATAAATACAATCAGAATGGAAGGAAGGAAGGAAGGAAGGAAGGAAGGAAGGAAGGAAGGAAGGAAGGATCTAGGGGCACCTGGCTGGCTCAGTCAGTAGAGCATGTAACTCCTAATCTGAGGATTGTAAATTTGAGTCCCAAGTTGGGTGTAGAGATTATTTAAAAAACATTTCTAAAATTAAACAAACAAAAAAA
This sequence comes from Canis aureus, assembly GCF_053574225.1. Classification (NCBI taxonomy): domain Eukaryota; kingdom Metazoa; phylum Chordata; class Mammalia; order Carnivora; family Canidae; genus Canis; species Canis aureus. Next base: position 10,906,532 of record NC_135616.1, read on the forward strand.
GAATCACCTCAAAGAACAGTTTTATCATGTACAATTGTCTTAGCCTGTCTGGGCTGCTAGAACAAAATACCATAGAGTGGATGGCTCAAACAATAAACATTTCTCACAGTTTTGGAGGCTGGGAAGGTCAAGATCAAGGCACCAGTAGATTCAATATTTGGTGAAAGTCCAAAGTGTCCTTCCAAGGCAGAAGGATTGAGGGAGCTTTTGGGGTTCATTTTATAAGGGCACTGATTCTGTTCATGAGGGCTCCACCCTTAGGACTTAATCACCTCCCAAAGGCTCCACCTCTAAATACCATAACTTTGGATATTAGGTTTCAGTACATGAATTTGGTAGGGGCCCTTGGGTGACACAATCACTGAGTCTCTAGCTATACACCCTCCTGCTTTTGTATAGCCCCAGAATCTAGAGAATATTGGCCATATGTACTTAGTTATTTATATGGTAATCATCGCTCTTCTCCTATACAATGTTAAAGTCTGAGAAGTCAAGTCCTATATAGCAATAACAACAACAAAAAAACAGTGATAATTTGTGTCATATAAATATCCTCAAGCTCTGGTCTGTGAATGGACTCCTTATTTCAATCAACCTTTGTATCAGTGAATTTCCTAGACAGACATATTTGAGATTTCTCTCTGGATATTACATATAAGAATGAGATTTGAACTATAGTTGACCCTTGAAGAACACAGGTTTGAACTGCAGGGGTCCACTTATACATAAAGGTTTTTTAAATAAATACAGTACAGAACTACAGATGCATTTTCCTTATGATTTTGTTTTCTCTTTATGATTTTCTTTTTTTTTTTAAGATTTTATTTATTTATTCATGAGAAACAGAGAGACAGAGAGGCAGAGACACAGGCAGAGGGAGAAGCTGGCTCCATGCAGGGAGCCTATCATGGGACTCAATCCCGGGTCTCCAGGATCAGGCCTTGGGCCGAAGGTGGTGCTAAACCACTGAGCCACCCAGGCTGCCCTCTTTATGATTTTCTTAATAACATTTTCTTTTCCCTCACTTACTTTATTGTAAGAATATAGTATATAATACATATGGCATCTAAAATTTGTGTTAATGCATTGTTTATGTCATTGCTAAAGCTTCTGGCACACAGTAGACCGTAAGTAGTTAAGTTTGGGGAAGTCAAAAGTTCTATGTGGATTTTCAACCAGACAGGGGGTTAGCACCCCAACCCTCATTTAAAAAAAAAAATCAGCTGTATAAGGAAGGAAACCATAGATCCTGAACTTTCCAGGACAATTTAGATATCATAGATTTTGCCTATGGTTGTTGATATTGATGTATATACAGATCAGGAAAGAAAAGTCCTTTGCCAAACCAAGTGGTTTAATATTTGGTTCAGAAACATACTGTTCTTATCTTCATCAAATCACTGCTATTCTTCCCCCTTTCAGAAATCTGTGCAGATTTTCTACAGATTAAAATTAGTTAATCTAACTGGCCTCTAGGATCAAGCTCTCTGTCCTCCATACTTTTAAAAGAGCTCTAAGGCCTGCTGGTCATTTATATATGTACATGTGGTCTTATGCACATATAAGTATCAGTGATTATAAGGCCAGCTTTCCATGGCCCTGAAGATTATTTTGGGCCATCCACTCTGTTCTTCCTCCTCCTCATCCCAATGCCCTACCTGTGGAAGTCCAAAGTAACTGTCCTAGATGTCCATTAATTCTGAGGAAGCGGCTTAAAGTCTGTGGCCTTTGTCGCCTTCGGGTCCCTGTTTATAGATGCAATGCTTATATTTGCAATCATGTTGAATAAGCTTCTTTTTTTTTTTTTTATTTATTATAGACATAGAGAGAGAGAGAGAGAGGCAGAGACACAGGCAGAGAGAGAAGCAGGCTCCATGCTGGGAGCCCCACGCGGGACTCGATCCCAGGACTCCAGGATTGCGCCCTGGGCCAAAGGCAGGCGTGAAACCGCTAAGCCACCCAGGGATCCCCAAATCAGCTTCAAATGCAGTCCCCTTTTCTTTTTTCATACATCTACAATTCAAAGAGCTTCATGAACTCAGGATGCGGGCAGTGAGGAGGCAAAGTGAGTGCTAAAACCACACACACACAAAATACTTGGCATAAAATGGTCCTTAAAGTATAGCATGATTCTCAAAGTATCCTTCAGCTGCCTCTCTTCCATGGAAGCCTGTGGACCAGATTCCCAGCACCCACAAACACTGTGTCTTTCTTCCCTAAATTGTTTTTCTCTATACCTCTTCTCACTATCTATCCTACAATATCCTATAATAGAAGATGCATAAATAAGGAGTGCCTGGGTGGCACACTCCAGGGCACCTGGGTGGCTCAATCAGTTAAACAGGTCATGATCCCAGGGTCCTGGGATGGAGCCCCACACCCAGCTCCCTGTCAGCGGGAACCTGCTTCTCCCTCTCTCCCTGCCCCTCCCCTCTGCTTGTGCTCTCTCTCACTCAAAAAAATAAATAAAATCTTTTCTTAAAAAAAAAAAAAAGGAGGGGGACACACTAAGAATCCAGAGAACTGAGAATTCACGGGATAATAGAAATATCACAAGCCTGAAAGCAAATTTTCCCACGTATCTGAAATGTTACTATGTGCTCCAAGGAGACATTTGCATAAAAAGGAATTTGCGTGACTGTTTTATAATCCAGGAAAAGCCTATATATTAAGTTACATTTGCCAACACTTTAGAAATCATAAAGCATTTCTCCACATGTTGTTGGGTTGTTTGTTTGTTTGTTTTTTTAAGATTTATGTTTTTTTTTCTTAAAGATTTTTATCTTTGGGATGTCTGGGTGGCCTGGCGGTTGAGTGCCTGCCTTTGGCCCAGGGCGTGATCCCGGAGTCCTGGGATCGGGTCCCGCATCGGGCTCCCTGCAAGGAGCCTGCTTCTCCTCGGCCTGTGTCTCTGCCTCTCTCTTTCTGTCTCTTTCACGAATAAATACATAAATCTTTTTTAAAAATTATTTTTAAGTAACTTCTACCCCCAACGTGGGGCTCAAACTCACCACTTGAGGTCAAGAGTCACCTGCTCCACTGGCTGAGCCAGCCAGGGCACCTAAATCTTATTTGATCCTCTGAATAACTTTCTAAGGTCCAGCACAAGCACTGGTTTTACCAGTCATCAGTCCTGCCCTCGTTCAGGAGCTGGGGGATTTGCTTCTCCACCACAACTGAACCTGTCCTCTGTGGGAGTGCAGGAGTTGGGGTGTCCCTGCAGGGTCCAGGTTGTTTGGAGTTTTATCTGCAGGGTAAGCCACTGGCAGAGTGTCCTAGTAGAGGCAGGAGCTGCTGTCCTGATGTCTCCACAGCATAGGAGGGTGACTTTCTCCACAATGGAGTCCCCGGGCAGGTGCAAATGGTACATCTCATGAGCCTGGCTTGGAGACTTCCAACTGCCTGGCCCTTTCTCTTGTCCCACAGTATCAGCACTTCTCATTGACAGCCCCAGCCATCTCCAAGGCCACAGTGCCCATCTCCCTTGCCCTCCCCATGGCAGCTTCAACGGCACCTCACCTCGGTACCTCATTTCACCACATCTACCAACCCTTAGTCTAGTAATACCTTTCTTATCTTCTTTTTTTTTTTTTTTTTTTATTGGTGTTCAATTTACTAACATACAGAATAATACCCAGTGCCCGTCACCCATTCACTCCCACCCCCCGCCCTCCTCCCCTTCTACCACCCCTAGTTCGTTTCCCAGAGTTAGCAGTCTTTACGTTCTGTCTCCCTTTCTGATATTTCCCACACATTTCTTCTCCCTTCCCTTATTTTCCCTTTCACTATTATTTATATTCCCCAAATGAATGAGAACATATAATGTTTGTCCTTCTCCGACTGACTTACTTCACTCAGCATAATACCCTCCAGTTCCATCCACGTTGAAGCAAATGGTGGGTATTTGTCATTTCTAATAGCTGAGTAATATTCCATTGTATACATAAACCACATCTTCTTTATCCATTCATCTTTCGTTGGACACCGAGGCTCCTTCCACAGTTTGGCTATAGTGGCCATTGCTGCTAGAAACATCGGGGTGCAGGTGTCCCGGCGTTTCATTGCATTTGTATCTTTGGGGTAAATCCCCAACAGTGCAATTGCTGGGTCGTAGGGCAGGTATATTTTTAACTGTTTGAGGAACCTCCACACAGTTTTCCAGAGTGGCTGCACCAGTTCACATTCCCACCAACAGTGTAAGAGGGTTCCCTTTTCTCCGCATCCTCTCCAACATTTGTGGTTTCCTGCCTTGTTAATTTTCCCCATTCTCACTGGTGTGAGGTGGTATCTCATTGTGGTTTTGATTTGTATTTCCCTGATGGCAAGTGATGCAGAGCATTTTCTCATATGCATGTTGGCCATGTCTATGTCTTCCTCTGTGAGATTTCTGTTCATGTCTTTTGCCCATTTCATGATTGGATTGTTTGTTTCTTTGGTGTTGAGTTTAATAAGTTCTTTATAGATCTTGGAAACTAGCCCTTTATCTGATATGTCATTTGCAAATATCTTCTCCCATTCTGTAGGTTGTCTTTGAGTTTTGTTGACTGTATCCTTTGCTGTGCAAAAGCTTCTTATCTTGATGAAGTCCCAATAGTTCATTTTTGCTTTTGTTTCTTTTGCCTTCGTGGATGTATCTTGCAAGAAGTTACTATGGCCGAGTTCAAAAAGGGTCCTTTCTTATCTTCAACTGCTGCTATGCCTCCCTGATCCTCTCTCTCTTTTGATTCTCCAAAGCGTATTTTGAGGGGCATCTTGGGTGGCTCAGTCAGTTAAGCCTCTGATTCTTGGTTTCAGTTCCAGTCATGATCTCAGGGTCAAGGGATCGAGCCCCTGGGGGCTCTGCACTAAGCAGAGTCTGCTTGAGACTTTCTCTCCCTCTGCCCCTCTGCCCTGCTCAATCTCTCTCTCAAATAATTAAGTGAATCTTTTGTTTTTTTTTTAAAGCATACTTTGAGAGTAAAACCAATAAAGAAAAGGTATATGTTTTTATTTGGATTTTTGCCATCACTCTCCTTGTGGTCCTCAGGCTTGTGGATGCATCAAGCTAAATGGAGAAGAAGCCACGCAAAAAAGCATGAAGAAGGAAACCATGTAAAGTCTTACTCTTTTTTTTTTTTTTACACAGGTAAGTTTTGTTGCCTCCATTTACATATGAAGGCACTAGTGTACAGAACTGTGACTTGTACAAGATCACAGCCAAACCACTGCGTGCAGCTGAAAGGGGCACAAGGCTCTCGACCCTCACATGTATGGGCAGTGAGTGTTTTAGTCCTCAAGGTGGCTGCTCAGAAGCACTCTGAGGTTGGCTAATATATTCCACATGTCTAACCTTAATTTTCCCATCTACTTCATAACAGGATGTCAGTAAGATTGAAGCAGCAGACAGAGCAGGACAGAGTACTGGTCAAGAGCAGCCTGGCAATCATTCAGCCCAGAATTCAAATCCCAGCTCAGTCAGTTACCAACTCCATGACCTTGAGTAGCTCATTTCTTAGCTTGGTAAGCCTCAGTTTCCTCGTCTGTCAAAACCAGATAATAATACCTTTTTGACCTACTTCAGAGATTGTTGTGAACATTCAACTGGATGACATGCTTCCCAGAAAACATTCAACAGAACAAGAAAAAAGTGTTGGCAAGGATGTGGAGAAAAAGGAACCTTTGTGCACTGTTGGTGAGAATGCAAACTGGCACAGCCACTGGGGAAAACAGTATGGAGATTCCTCAGAAAGTTAAAAATAGAGCTACCTCACAATCCAGGAATCGCACTACTATTTACCTACAGAATAAAAAACACTAATTTTTTAGAAAGGACATATTCACCCTATGTTTACAGAAGCATTATTTACAATAGCCAAGTTATGAAAATAGTCCAAATGCCCATTGATTGATGAATGGATGAAGAAGATGTGGGGTGTGTGTATACACACACACACACACACACACACACTATTCAGCCATAAAAAAGAATAAAACCTTGCCATTTACAACATTATGGATGGAGCTAGAGAGTATAATGCTAAGCAAAATAAGTCAGAGAAAGACAAATACCACATGATTTCATTCTTAAGTGGAATTTAAAAAACAAAGCAAATGAACAAAAGAAGAAAGGAGAGAGAGAGGCAAACCAAGAAACAGACTGTTAACCCTGGAGAACAAACTAATGGTTACCAAAGGGGGGGGGGTGCAATGGGTAAAATAGGGGATGAAGACTAAGGAATGCGCTTGTTATGATGAGCACAGGGTAATCACTGGGGGGCCTGGCTGACTCAATCTTGGTGAATGTGACTCTTGATCTTGGGGCTGTGGGTTCAAGGCCCATATCCTGTGTGAAGATTACTTAAAAAAAATGTTGAATCATATAACATACACCTGAAACTAGTATTAAACTATATGTTAACTACACTGGAATTAAAATTAAAAACTTAAAAAGAAGAAAGAAAACATTCAGCAGAGTCCTGACACACACAGTAAGCATTCAGTAATTGGTACCTTAAAACTATTACAATAGCAGAAGTTTAAACTTTTGTTTCTTAAACAAAGGCCTGAAACCTTTTAGTTACAACATTTTAGATTAGCTATTAAATCTAACAGCTTTTAACCAGTTGAACAGGTTATTTCATGTTGTTCATTTTTTCTGCATTAGTCATGAAGACTGGAGGCCCATGGGATGCCTGGGTGGCTCAGCAGTTGACTGTCTGCCTTTGGCTCAGGGCCTGATCCCAGAGTCCCAGGATTGAGTCCCCCATCGGCCTCCCTGGATGGAGCCTCCTTCTCCCTCTGCCTATGTCTCTGCTTCTGTGTCTCTCATGAATAAATAAATAAAATCTTTAAAAAAAAAGAAGACTGGAGGCCCAATCACTCATCTTTTTCCCAATGTTTATCAATGTAAAATTTCAAATATGCAGCTAAATTGAAACACTTTTACGGTGAACACCCCAACATATGCTCCCTGCTTAGATCTTACCACTAATATTTTACTGGACTTGCTGTATCACCTAGCTATCCGTGATGCATCTGCTTCTCCAACCAACGATCTTTCCTATATTTTATGCATTTCAAAGTGAACTGCAGACATTTCCTCTGAATACTTCAGCATACCCTCACGAAATCCAGTTTAGTGTTTGTTTACATTTTTTAAACCCTACATTTTGACATGGTACACTATAGAGATCAGTTTGTCCCACTCCCTTTGCTTTGAGACATATAAGCAACACATATAGCCATGATTGGAGATTTTCTCCATTTCATTTGTTCAGTCTTTCTTGTTTTTTTATTTTTTTATTTTTTTTCTTTCTTGTTTTTTTATTTATTTTTTTAGAGCAATTTTAGGTTTGCGACAAAATTGCCAGGAAAGTATAGAGATTTCCCTTATTCCCTTAGCCCCCATATATGTATATCCTTCTCTATTATCAATATCACTCATCAGATTGATACTTTTTTTTTTTTTTTACCAAGAATGAGCCAACACTGACACATCATAATCACCCAGAGTCCATAGTTTACCTTAGGGTTCACTCTGGTGTACATTCTGTGGGTTTAGAAAAATGTATCATGGGGATTCCCGGGTGGCTCAGTTGGTTAAATCTTAGCACCTGCCTTCAGCTCAGGGCGTGGTCCTGGGATCCTGGGATCGAGTCTCACATCAGGCTCCCTGCATGGAGCCTGCTTCTCCCTCTGCCTGTGTCTCTGCCTCTCTTTTCTCTGTGTCTCTCATGAATAAATAAATAAGGTCTTTAAAAAAAAAGAAAAATGTATCAGGACATATATCCATTGTTATAATGTCATACAAGAGTATTTTCACTAGACTAAAAATCCCCTGTGTTCTCTCTATTCATCTCTTCTACTAACTCCAACCCTGGCAACCACTGATCTTCTTACTGTCTGCATCATTTTACCTTTTTCAGCATGTCATATAGTTGGGATCACAGTAGGTGACTTTTCAGATTGGCTCCTTCACCTAAGTAATATACATTAAAGTTTCTTCCGTGTCTTCTTGGGGTTTAATAGCTTGTTTCTCTTTAGCACTGAATCATATTCCATTGTCTGGATGTGCCACAGTTCATTTTTCCATTCACCTACTGAAGGACGTCTTTGTTGCTTCCCAGTTTGGGCCATTATGAATGAAGCTGCTATAAACATTCATGTAGACATAAGTTTTCAACTCTTTTAGGTCAATACCGAGGTGCACAATCACTGGATCCTATGGTAAGAGTGTGTTTAGCTTTGTCAGAACTGCCAAACTGTCTTCCAAAGTGGCTGTACCATATTGCATTTCCAACAACAATGAATCAGAGTTCTGTTGTTCCATAGCCTCATCAGCACTTGGTGATAGCAGCATTGTAGATTTTTGCCACTCTAATAGCTGTGTAGTGTTATTTCATGTTTGTTTTAATGTACATCATTTGGTTTGTTGAAGTCCATCTTGGATACTTGTATGTGGTGCTATGGACTGAATTTGTGTCTCCCACA